>NC_057419.1:125519513-125579168 GCF_019320065.1 Cervus canadensis | reverse complement strand
GTTATTCTACTCTGGTTCCCTCCAAAGTGTTTTTGACCTCATTCATTGCATTATTCATTTTTAATTGACTCTTTTTTATTTCTTCTAGGTCTTTATTAAACAGTTCTTGAATCTTTTCAATCTTTGTTTCCAGGCTATTTATCTGTAACTCCATTTTGTTTTCAAGATTTTGGATCATTTTTATTATCATTATTCTAAATTCTTTTTCAGGTAGATTCCCCATCTCCTCCTCTTTTGTTTGACTTGGTGGGCATTTTTCATGTTCCTTTACCTGTTGGGTATTTCTTTGCCTTTTCATCTTGTTTAGATTGCTGTATCTGGAGTGGGCTTTCTGTATTCTGGAGGTCTGTGGTTCCTTTTTATTGTGGAGGATTAACCCAGTGGGTGGGGTTAGACGATTGGCTTGTCAAGATTTCCTGGTTAGGGGAGCTTGCGTCAGTGTTCTGGTGCGTGGAACTTGATTTCTTCTCTTTGGAGAGCAATGGAGTGCCCAGTAATCAGTTTTGAGATGGGTCTATGTGTTAGGTGTGTCCTTGGGCAGCCTGTATGTTGATGTTCAGGGCTATGTTCCTGCATTGCTGGAGAATTTGCGTGGTATGTCTTGCTCTAAAACTTATTGGCTCTTGGGTGGTGGTTGGTTTCAGTGTAGGTATGGAGGCTTTTGGACAGTCACTTATTACTTAAAGTTCCATGTAGTCAGGAGTTTTCTGGTGTTCTCAGGTTTTGGGCTTAAGTCTCCTGCCTCTGGATTTCAGTTTTATTCTTCCTGTAGTCTCAGGACTTCTCCAACTATACAGCCCTGATAAGAAAACTTCTAGGTTAATGGCTAAAAGATTCTCCCCCGTTAGGGACACCCAGAGAGGTTCACAGAGTTACATGAAGAAGAGGAGAGGGAGGAGGGAGATAGAGATGAACAGGAGGAGAAAAAGGGGGACTCAAGAGGAGAGAGACAGATCTACGCAGCTGTCTGTTCCCAGAGTATTCTCCGTAGCCCAGTCACCTACAAAGATTCACAGAATTGGATTGGGAAGAGAAGGGGAAAGGAGGAAATAGAGGTGTTCTGAGGTAGAAAACAGAGAGTCAAGATTGGGAGAGAATAATCTTCGGTTTAAAAATAGGGCTTCTCTTCTTTTTTTTTTTTTGTAAGGTTATAGTGTATTGAAAATGAAAATTAAGGAGTAGTAGAGGAGTACTAGAGGACTTTAAAAGAAATAAGAGAAAAAGAAAAATAGAAAATAGAAGAGAAAAAGGAAAGAAAAAAAAGAAAAAAAAAGAAAGAAAAAGAAAAAAAAAAAAAAAAAAAAAAAATTTTTTTTCCCCCTAATTAAAAAATCGTAAAAGTCTGTGGAAATGAAAGTTAAGGAGTACTCCCTTCTCATTTTAACTTCTTCTTAACATATAAAATATATGCACAAGTACATTATAATCACATGTTATTAAAAATGAAGTCTCTGAATCACATTACATCTTTCAGACACATTTCTATTGAAATTTACTAGACTATCTAAAGAACCCATGGTTTCCTTGGATGTTTAACAAGTGAATAAGTGATTATCCCAGTTCCTAGATGATTACAGCATTTGTGGGTTTTTTCTTCCAGTTTCATTGAGATATAATGGACATACAGCACTGTGTAAGTTGAAGGTATACAGCATAATGATTTGACTTACATATGAAATGATTATCACAATAAGTTCAATAAGCATTCTTCATCTCAGAGATACAAAATTTTAAAAAAATAGAAAAAAAATAGTTTTCCTTGTGATGAGAACTCTTATGATTTGCTCTCTTAATGACTTTCATATATAACATACAGCAGTGTTAATTATGGGCTTCCCTGGTGGCTTAGTTGGTAAAGAATCTGTCCGGAATGCAGAAAACCTGGGTTCGATCCCTAGGTTGGGAAGAATCCTTAGAGGAGGGCATGGCAACCCACTCCAGTATTCTTGCCTGGAGAATCCCCATGGACAGAGGAGCCTAGCAGGCTACAGTCCGTGGGGTCACAGAGAGTCAGACAACAACTGACTGACTAAGCACAGTGTTAATTATATTTATCATGTTGTGCATTACATCTCTAGTACTTACTATAACTGGGAGTTTGTACCTTTTGATTGCTTTCATCCAATTCCCCCTCCCTCCTTCGAGACCTAGCCTCTGGTAACCACAAATCTGATCATTTTTCTATGGGTTTGTTTGCTTGTTTTTGAAGTATAATTGACCTATAACACTGTTAGTTCCTGTTACTCAACATCTGTTCAGTTCAGTCGCTCAGTCGTGTCTGACTCTTTGGGACCCCATGAACCACAGCACGCCAGGCCTCCCTGTCCATCACCAACTCCCGGAGTTCACCCAAACCCATGTCCATTGAGTCGGTAATGCCATCCAACTATCTCATCCTCTGTCATCCCCTCCTCCTCCTGCCTTCAATATTTCCCAGCATCAGGGCTTTTCAAATGAGTCACCTCTTCACATCAGGTGGTGGCCAGAGTATTGGAGTTTCAGCTTCAACATCAGTCCTTCCAATGAACACCCAGGACTGATCTCCTTTAGGATGGACTGGTTGGATCTCCTTGCAGTCCAAGGGACTCTCAAGAGCCTTCTCCAACACCACACTTCAAAAGCATCAATTCTTCGGTGCTCAGTTTTCTTTATAGTCCAACTCTCATATCAATACATGACTACTGCAAAAACCATAGCCTTGACTAGATGGACCTTTGTTGACAAAGTAATGTCTCTGCTTTTCAATATGCTGTCTACATTGGTCATAACTTTCCTTCCAAGGAGTAAGTGTCTTTTAATTTCATGGCTGCAATCACCATCTTCAGTAATTTTGGAGTCCAGAAAAACAAAGTCAGCCACTGTTTCCACTGTTTCTCCATCTATTTGCCATGAAATGATGGAACCAGATGCCATGATCTTAGTTTTTGCTGAAGGTTGAGTTTTAAGCCAAAGTTTTTACTCTCCTCTTTCACTTTCATCAAGAGACTCTTTAGTTCTTCTTCACTTTCTGCCATAAGGGTGGTGTCATCTGCATATCTGAGGTTATTGATATTTCTCCTGGCAATCTTGATTCCAGCTTGTGATTCTTCCAGCCCAGCGTTTCTCATGATGTACTCTGCATATAAGTTAAATAAGCAGGGTGACAATATACAGCCTTGACATACTCCTTTTCCTTTTTGGAACCAGTCTGTTGTTCCACGTCAAGTTCTATCTATTGCTTCCTGACCTGCATACAGGTTTCTCAAGAGGCAGGTCAGGTGGTCTGGTATGCCCACCTCTTTCAGAATTTTCCAGGTTTATTGTGACCCACATAGTCAAAGGCTTTGGCATAGTCAATAAAGCAGAAATAAATGCTTTTCTAGAACTCTCTTGCTTTTTTGATGATCCAGCGGGTGTTGGCAATTTGATCTCTGATTACTCTGCCTTTTCTAAAACCAGTTTGAACATCTGGAAGTTCACGGTTCAAGTATTGCTGAAGCCTGACTTGGAGAATTTTGAGCTTTACTTTGCTAGCGTGTGAGATGAGTGCAATTGTGTGGTAGTTTGAGCATTCTTTGGCATTGCCTGTCTTTGGCCATGAAAACTGACCTTTTCCAGTCCTGTGGCCACTGCTGAGTTTTCCAAATATGCTGACATATTGAGTACAGCACTTTCATGGCATCATCTTGTAGGATTTGAAATAGTTCAACTGGAATTCCATCACCTCCACTAGCTTTGTTTGCAGTGATGCTTCCTAAGGCCCACTTGACTTCACATTCCAGGATGTCTGGCTCTAGCTGAGTGACCACAGCATCATGATTGTCTGGGTCCTGAAGATCTTTTTTGTACAGTTCTTCTGTGTATTCTTGCCACCTCTTCTTAATATCTTCTGCTTCTGTTAGGTTCCTACTATTTCTGACCTTTATTGAGCCCATCTTTGCAGGAAATCTTCCCTTGGTATCTATAATTTTCTTGAAGAGATCTCTAGTCTTTCCCATTCTATTGTTTTCCTCTATTTCTTTGCATTGATCACTGAGGAAGGCTTTCTTAACTCTCTTTGCTGTTCTTTGGAACTCTGCATTCGAATGGGTATATCTTTCCTTTTCTCCTTTGCCTTTCACTTCCCTAGTTTTCACAGCTATTTGCAAGGCCTTCTCAGAGTCATTTTGCTTTTTTGCATTTCTCTTTCTTGGGGATGGTCTTGATTTCTGTCTCCTGTACAGTGTCATGAACCTCCATCCATAGTTCATCAGGCACTCTGTTTATCAGATCTAGTCCCTTAAATCTATTTCTCACTTCCACTGTATAGTATTAAGGGATTTGATTTAGGTCATACCTAAATGGTCCAGTGGTTTTCTCCACTTTCTTCAATTTCAGTCTGATTTTGCAAAATAAGGAGTTCATGATCTGGGCCACAGTCAGCTCCCAGTCTTGCTTTTGCTGACTATATAGAGCTTCTCCATCTCTGGCTGCAAAAATATAATCAATCTGATTTCAGTATTGACCATCTGGTGATGTACATGTGTAGAGTCTTTTCTTGTGTTGTTGGAAGAGGGTGTTTGTTATGAGCAATGCATTAACTTGGCAGAACTCTATTAGCCTGCTTCACTCCAAGGCCAAATTTGCCTGTTACTCCAGATGTTTCTTGACTTCCTGCTTTTGCATTCCAGTCCCCTATAATGAAAAGGACATCTTTTTTGGGTGTTAGTTCTAAAAGGTCTTGTAGGTCTTTTTTTTTTTTTTTTTAGATTTATAAGAATTATTATTTTTTTAATTTTTTTTCATTTATTTTTGTTAGTTGGAGGCTAGTTACTTTATAATATTTTAGTGGTTTTTGCCACACATTGACATGAATCAGCCATGGATTTAGATGTATCCCCCAGCCTGAACCCCCCTCCCCTCTCCCTCCCCATCCCTTCCCTCTGGGTCTTCCCAGTGCACCAGCCCAGAGCGCTTGTCTCATGCATCCAACCTGGACTGGTGATCTGTTTCACCCTTGATAATATACATGTATCGATGCTGTTCTCTCAGATCATCCCACCATAGCCCTCTCCCATAGAGTCCAAAAGTCTGTTCTATACATCTGTGTCTCTTTTTCTGTCTTGCATACAGGGTTATCGTTACCATCTTTCTAAATTCCATATATATGTATTAGTATACTGTAATGGTCTTTATCTTTCTGGCTTACTTCACTCTGTATAATGGGCTCCAGTTTCATCCTTCTCATTAGAACTGATTCAAATGTATTCTTTTTAATGGCCAAGTAATATTCCATGGTGTATATGTACCACAGCTTTCTTATCCATTCGTCTGCTGATGGACATCTGGGTTGTTTCCATGTCCTGGCTATTATAAACAGTGCTGTGATGAACACTGGGGTACACGTGTCTCTTTCAATTCTGGTTTCCTCAGTGTGTATGCCCAGAAGTGGGATTGCTGGGTCATATGGCAGTTCTATTTCCAGTTTTTTAAGGAATCTCCACACTGTTCTCCATAGTGGCTGTACTAGTTTGCATTCCCACCAACAGTGTAAGAGGGTTCCCTTTTCTCCACACCCTCTCCTGCATTTATTGCTTGTAGACTTGTGGATAGTAGCCATCCTGACTGGCGTGTAATGATACTTCATTGTGGTTCTGATTTGCATTTCTCTGATAATGAGTGATGTTGAGAATCTTTTCATGTGTTTGTTAGCCATCTGTATGTCTTCTTTGGAGAAATGTTTGTTTAGATCTATGGCCCATTTTTTGATTGGGTCATTTATTTTTCTGGAATTGAGCTGCAGGTGTTGCTTGCAATTTTTGAGATTAATTCTTTGTCTGTTTCTTCATTTGCTCTTATTTTCTCCCATTCTGAAGGCTGTCTTTTCACCTTCTTTATAGTTTCCTTCATTGTGCTTAAGCTTTTAAGTTTAATTAGGTCCCATTTGTTTATTTTTGCTTTTATTTCCAATATTTTGGGAGGTGGGTCATAGAGGATCTTGCTGTGATTTATGTCAGAGAGTGTTTTGCCTACGTTCTCCTCTAGGAGTTTTATAGTTTCTGGTCTTACATTTAGATCTTTAATCCATTTCGAGTTTATTTTGGTGTATGGTGTTAGAAATTGTTCTAGTTTCATTCTTTTGCAAGTGGTTGACCAGTTTTCCTAGCACCACTTGTTAAAGAGTTTGTCTCTTTTCCATTGTATATTCTTGCCTCCTTTGTCGAAGATAAGGTGTCCATAAGTACATGGATTCATTTTGTAGGTCCTTATAGAACTGTTCAACTTCAGCTTCTTCAGCGTTACTGGTCAGGACACAGACTTGGATTATTGTAATATTGAATGTTTTGCCTTGGAAACAAACAGAGATCATTCTTTCATTTTTGAGATTGCATCCAAGTACTGCATTTCAGACTCTTTTGTTAACTATGATGGCTACTCCATTTCTCCTAAGGGATTCCTGCCAAGAGTAGTAGATATAATTATATAATTAAATTCACCCACTCCAGTTCATCTTAGTTCACTGATTCCTAGAATGTCTATGTTCACTCTTGTCACCTCCTGCTTTACCACTTCCAATTACTCAACGTAGTGATTCCATAGTTCTATACATTTAAAATTGGTCACCATCCAAAGATGTCACCATCCAAAGATACTACATGGGTTTCCCAGGTGACGCTAGTGGTAAAGAACCTGACTGCTAATGAAGGAGATGCAAGAGAGGGAGGTTTAATCCCTGGGTCAGGAAGATCCCCTGGAGGAAGAAATGACAACCCACTCCAGTATTCTTGCCTGGAGAATCACATGGACAGAGGAGCCTGGTAGGCTACAGTCCAGGGGTTTACAAAGAGTCAGACGTGACTGAGTGACTTAGTATGTAAAGATATAGCATAAGTATTGACTATATTCTCCACACTGTATATGTCATACCTGTGACACATTTATTTTGCAACTGGAAGCTTGTACCTCTTAATCTTCCTCATCTATTTCTTTCCTCCCCCAACCCCTCTCTCCTCTGGCAATCACCAGTCTTTGTTGTGATGTCCTTTAATCTTCACACACACATTTATTTTCTCTGAATAAGTCACTGGGATATTCCCCCAAAGCATCAGTAATTTCATAACACTAACTAATATATAATACCTACTAGAAGCCAAGCAGTATCCCAAGTGCTTTACATATATGAATTCATTCAAGATTCATAACAACCCCATGAGGGAAAGTACTATGATTATCCTTACCTTATAGATGAGGAAACTGAGACACAGAGAGGAAAAATGTCAAGGCCCAGGTTTCACAGTTTATATGCGGTAAAAGTAAATCAGGATCTCAAGCAGTCAGGCCTGTGTTGACACTTATGTTATGACACTGTCTTACCAATCCCTGCTGCTGCTGCTGCTGCTAAATCACTTCAGTTGTGTCCGAATCTGTGTGGCTCCATAGATGGCAGCCCACTAGGGTCCCCCAGCCCTGGGATTCTCCAGGCAAGAATACTGGAGTGGGTTGCCATTTCCTTCTCCAGTGCATGAAAGTGAAAAGTTAAAGTGAAGTCGCTCAGTCATGTCCAACTCTTAGTGACCCCATGGACAGCAGCCTACCAGGCTCCTCTGTCCATGGGATTTTCCGGGCAAGGGTACTGGAGTGGGACGCCATTGCCTTCTCTGTGAATTACTGCTACTGTTTTATTAAAGAGCTGTTGAATTTTCCTCAATGTGCTTGAATGCTATCACAACCCTGCACTTAATATACTCCATGGAAGTGGCTTTTAATAACATTCTTCCATTCAAGAACTTGCTGTTGTTTGATCATAGACAAGCCCTTTAACCTCTCTGCATCTCAGTTTCTGAGTCACACTCTTTTCCACTTATGTCTGCCCATTTTGCTGACCTTACATCTTTTTTTGTTTTTTCCATTTATTTTTATTCATTGGAGGCTAATTATTTCACAATATTGTAGTGGTTTTTGCCATACATTGACATGAATCAGCCATGGATTTACATGTGTTCCCCATCCCAATCCGCCCTCCCGCCTCCCTCTCCATCCCATCCCTCTGGGCCTTCCCAGTGCACCAGCCCAGAGCGCTTGTCTCATGCATCCAACCTGGACTACTGATCTGTTTCACCCTTGATAGTATGCTTGTTTCAATGCTTTTCTCTCTGAACATCCCACCCTCACCTTCTCTCACAGAGTTCAAAAGTCTGTTCTGTACATCTGTGTCTCTTTTTTCTGTTTTGCATACAGGGTTATTGTTACCATCTTTTTAAATTCCATATATATGCATTACTACACTGCACTGGTCTTTATCTTTCTGGCTTACTTCACTCTGTATAATGGGCTCCAGTTTCATCCTTCTCATTAGAACTGATTCAAATGTATTCTTTTTAATGGCTGAGGAATATTCCATGGTGTATATGTACCACAGCTTTCTTATCCATTCGTCTGCTGATGGACATCTAGGTTGTTTCCATGTCCTGGCTATTATAAACAGTGCTGTGATGAACACTGGGGTACACGTGTCTCTTTCAATTCTGGTTTCCTCAGTGTGTATGCCCAGGAGTGGGATTACTGGGTCATATGGCAGTTCTATTTCCAGTTTTTTAAGGAATCTCCACACTGTTCTCCATAGTGGCTGTACTAGTTTGCATTCCCACCAACAGTGTAAGAGGGTTCCCTTTTCTCCACACCCTCTCCAGCATTTATTGCTTGTAGACTTTTGGATAGTAGCCATCCTGACTGGCGAGTAATGGTACCTCATTGAGGTTCTGATTTACATTTCTCTGATAATGAGTGATGTTGAGAATCTTTTCGTGTGTTTGTTAGCTATTTGTATATCTTCTTTGGAGAAATGTTTGTTTAGATCTATGGCCCATTTTTTGATTGGGTCATTTATTTTTCTGGAATTGAGCTGCAGGAGTTGCTTGTATATTTTTTGAGAGTAACGCTTTGTCTGTTTCTTCACTTGCTCTTAATTTCTCCCATTCTGAAGGCTGTCTTTTCACCTTCTTTATAGTTTCCTTTGTTGTGCAAAAGTTTTTAAGTTTCATTATGTCCCATTTGTTTATTTTTGCTTTTATTTCCAATATTCTGGGAGGTGGGTCATAGAGGATCCTGCTGTGATTTATGTCGCAGAGTGTTTGGCCTATGTTCTCCTCTAGGAGTTTTATAGTTTCTGGTCTTACATTTAGATCTTTAATCCATTTTGAGTTTATTTTTGTGTATGGTGTTAGAAAGTGTTCTAGTTTCATTCTTTTACAAGTGGTTGACCAGTTTTCCCAGCACCACTTGTTAAAGAGGTTGTCTTTTTTCCATTGTATATCCTTGCCTCCTTTGTCAAAATAAGGTGTCCATAGGTTCGTGGATTTATCTCTGGGCTTTCTATTTTGTTCCATTGATCTATATTTCTGTCTTTGTGCCAGTACCATACTGTCTTGATTACTGTGGCTTTGTAGCAGAGTCTGAAGTCAGACAGGTTGATTCCTCCACTTCCATTCTTCTTTCTCAAGATTGCTTTGGCTATTCGAGGTTTTTTGTATTTCCATACAAATTGTGAAATTCTTTGGTCTAGTTCTGTGAAGAATACCGTTGGTAGCTTGATAGGGATTGCATTGAATCTATAGATTGCTTTGGGTAGTATAGTCATTTTGACAGTTTTGATTCTTCCAATCCATGAACACGGTATATTTCTCCATCTATTTGTGTCCTCTTTGATTTCCTTCACCAGTGTTTTATAGTTTTCTATGTATAGGTATTTTGTTTTTTAGGTAGATATACTCCAAAGTATTTTATTCTTTTTGTTGCAATGTGAATAGTATTGTTTCCTTAGTTTCTCTTTCTGTTTTCTCATTGTTAGTGTATAGGAATGCAAGGGATTTCTGTGTGTTAATTTTGTATCCTGCAACTTTACTATATTCATTGATTAGCTCTAGTAATTTTCTGGTAGAGTCTTTAGGGTTTTCTATGTAGAGGATCATGTCATCTGCAAACAGTGAGAGTTTCACTTCTTCTTTTCCTATCTGGATTCCTTTTATTTATTTTTCTGCTCTGATTGCTGTGGCCAGAACTTCCAAAACTATGTTGAATAGTAGTGGTGAGAGTGGGCACCATTGTCTTGTCCCTGATTTTAGGGGAAGTGCTTTCAATTTTTCACCATTGAGGGTAATGCTTGCTGTGGGTTTCTCATATATAGCTTTTATTATGTTGAGGTATGTTCCTTCTATTCCTGCTTTCTGGAGAGTTTTTATCATAAATGGATGTTGAATTTTGTCAGGGCCTTTTCTGCATCTATTGAGATGATCATATGATTTTTATCTTTCAATTTGTTAATGTGGTGTATCACATTGATTGATTTGCAGATATTAAAGAATCCTTGCATTCCTGGGATAAAGCCCACTTGATGATGATGTATGATCTTTTTAATATGCTGTTGGATTCTGTTTGCTATAATTTTGTTAAGGATTTTTGCATCTATGTTCATCAGTGATGTTGGCCTGTAGTTTTCTTTTTTTGTGGCATCTTTGTCTGGTTTTGGAATTAGGGTGATGGTGGCCTCATAGAATGAGTTTGGAAGTTTACCTTCTTCTGCAATTTTCTGGAAGAGTTTGAGTAAGATAGGTGTTAGCTCTTCTCTGAATTTTTGGTAGAATTCAGCTGTGAAGCCATCTGGTCCTGGGTTTTTGTTTGCTGGAAGATTTCTGATTACAGTTTCGATTTCTGTGCTTGTGATGGGTCTGTTAAGATCTTCTATTTCTTCCTGGTTCAGTTTTGGAAAGTTAAACTTTTCTAGGAATTTGTCCATTTCTTCCAGGTTGTCCATTTTATTGGCACAGAGCTGCTGGTAGTAATCTCTTATGATCCTTTGTATTTCAGTGTTGTCTGTTGTGATCTCTCCATTTTCATTTCTCATTTTGTTGATTTGGTTCTTCTCCCTTTGTTTCTTGATGAGTCTCGCTAACGGTTTGTCAGTTTTGTTTATCTTTTCAAAAAACCAGCTTTTAGCAATGTTGATTTTTGCTATGGTCTCTTTTGTTTCTTCTGCATTAATTTCTGCCCTCATTTTTAAGATTTCTTTCCTTCTACTAACCCTGGGGTTCTTCATTTCTTCCTTCTCTAGTTGCTTTAGGTGTAGAGCTAGGTTATTTATTTGACTGTTTGCTTGTTTCTTGAGGTAAACCTGTAATGCTATGAACCTTCCCCTTAGCACTGCTTTTACAGTGTCCCATAGGTTTTGGGTTGTTGTGTTTTCATTTTGATTCATTTCTATGCATATTTTGATTTCTTTTTTGATTTCTTCTATGATTTTTTGGTTATTCAGAAGCATGTTATTTAGCCTCCATATGTTGGAATTTTGAATATTTTTTTCCTGCAATTGAGATCTAATCTTACTGCATCGTGGTCAGAAAAGATGACTGGAATGATTTCAATATTTTTGAATTTCCCAAGGCTAGATTTATGGCCCAGGATGTGATATATTCTGGAGAAGGTTTCGTGGCCACTTGAGAAAAAGGTGAAATTGATTGTTTTGGGGTGAAATGTCCTATAGATATCAATTAAGTCTAGCCGGTCCATTGTGTCATTTAAAGTTTGTGTTTCCTTGTTAATTTTCTGTTTATTTGATCTATCCATAGGTGTGAGTGGGGTATTAAAGTCTCCCACTATCATTGTGTTACTGTTAATTTCCCCTTTCTTTTTTTTTTTTTTTTTGATAGTCACAGGCATTTATTTTTTAGTGAATACAGAAGACTACAGTTTTCACTTCCCTTTGTTACTCAGAAAATCATATCATGACTTTGTACCATTTCTTATGGAAATCTCTTCTGTAAAGCAAAAACAGTCCCAAAATGAAGGATCTTCAGGGGTCATAGGAACTGCAGACGATATTAAATCATTAAAGGTGAGAATAGTAAACTGCCTCTGGGTTGCTTTAGAATCATCTTGAGATGTAACATTCTGATGTATAGATCCATTGGGTTTCCTAAGAGCTACTGCAACAAAATGGTGCTCATCTATTTTGCTTTCCTCAAACGCCCATTCTTTTTCTTCTTCTCCATCCAAAAACAAACGTGTTTCTTTATAAACTTGGCCTATATCCAGGTTTAACGGGGATATATCGAATTCAAGCCGTTGCAGTTCAAATCCTAATCCAACACCTATTGCTTTTATAAAGCTTTCTTTCAGTGCCCAATTCCTATAAAACATATCCAGCTGAGTCCATTCATCCTTAAAGCTTCTGATTGTTTCCCATTCTTTGTTGGTAAACTTTCTTTTCATAATATGAAAAAATTCTGGAATCGAACCACGACCTGGAAAACTAGTCTTCATTATATCAATTCCAACTTGTAGCTCAGATTCTGCAGCAAGTACAGCATAGTCTCCTTGATGAGAGATGTTAAAGTTGAAATTGGGGTAAGGATTCAGTGAGTCTTTTGCAAGAACTGGTTTTCCTTTTGCAGTTCTTTGCAAACGAATATTATTCCAAGGTATATTCAATTTCTCTGCAACTAATTTCCTCATCATCAGACGACCAGCCAGGGCGGCCTTAGCGTCCCGGGCGAAGACGAACTGGCCGATGCGCTCCTTCTCCTCGGGCTGGATCGATCGCACCGCTAGTAGCCATTCAGCGCGGCTGGGCAGCCACGTGCCGCAGGGAAAGGCCCAGCGCACGCCCTCCATCGCCGGCAGCACGCAGAGTCGCGGGGCGAGGAGAACCATCCACCGAGGGCCTAGCTGCCGCCCGGGGCTCGATGGCGCGGACGCGGGCGGAGCCCCTCCCAGCTCCCCCGGCGCCGCGCGGGGGGGGCGGGGTCGCCTAATTTCCCCTTTCATACTTGTTAGCATTTGCCCTACATATTGCAGTGCTCCTATGTTGGGTGCATATATATTTATAATTGTTATATCTTCTTCTTGGATTGATCCCTTGATCATTATGTAGTGTCCTTCGTTGTCTCTTTTCACAGCCTTTATTTGAAAGTCTGTTTTATCTGATATGAGTATTGTGACTCCTGCTTTCTTTTGGTCTCCTTTTGCATGAAATATTTTTTTCCCAACCCTTCACTTTCAGTCTGTATGTGTCCCTTGTTTCGAGATGGGTCTCTTGTAGACAGCATATATAGGGGTCTTGTTTTTGTATCCATTCAGCCAGTCTTTGTGTTTTGGTTGGGGCATTCAACCCATTTACATTTAAGGTAATTATTGATAGGTATGGTCTCATTGCCATTTACTTTGTTATTTTGGGTTCACGTTTATACAACCTTTCTGTGTTTCCTGTCTAGAGAAGATCCTTTAGCATTTGTTGAAGAGCTGGTTTGGTGGTGCTGAATTCTCTCAACTTTGGCTTGTCTGTAAAGCTTTTGAGTTCTCCTTCATATCTGAATGAGATCCTTGCTGGGTACAGTAATCTGGGTTGTAGGTTATTCTCTTTCATTACTTTAAGTATGTCCTGCCATTCCCTTCTGGCCTGAAGGGTTTCTATTGATAGATCAGCTGTTATCCTTATGGGAATCCCTTTGTGTGTTATTTGTTGTTTCTCCCTTGCTGCTTTTAATATTTGTTCTTTGGTTTGATCTTTGTTAATTTGATTAATATGTGTCTTGCGGTGTTTTGCCTTGGGTTTATGCTGTGTGGGACTCTCTGGGTTTCTTGGACCTGTGTGACTATTTCCTTTCACATTTTAGGGAAGTTTTCAGCTATTAACTCCTCGAGTATTTTCTCATGGCCTTTCTTTTTGTCTTCTTCTTCTGGGACTCCTATGATTTGAATGTTGGGGTGTTTCACATTGTCCCTGAGGTCCCTGAGGTTTTCCTCATTTCTTTTCATTCTTTTTTCTCTTTTCCTCTCTGCTTCACTTATTTCCACCATTTTATCTTCTACCTCACTTTTCCTATCTTCTGTCTCTGTTATTCTGCTGTTGGTTCCCTCCAGAGTGCTTTTGATCTCATTTATTGCATTATTCATTTTTAATTGACTTTTTTATTTCTTCTAGGTCCTTATTAAACATTTCTTGCATCCTCTCAATCCTTGTCTCCAGGCTATTTATCTGTAACTCCATTTTTTTTTCAAGATTTTGGATCATTTTTATTATCATTATTCTAAATTCTTTTTCAGGTAGATTCCCTATCTCCTCCTCTTTTGTTTGACTTGGTGGGCATTATTCATGTTCCTTTACCTGTTGGGTGTTTCTCTGCCTTTTCATCTTGTTTGGATTGCTGTGTTTGGAGTGGCCTTTCTGTATTCTGGTGTTCTGTGGTTCCTTTTTATTGTGGAGGTTTCTCCCAGTGGGTGGGGTTGGACGATTAGCTTGTCAAGGTTTCCTGGTTAGGGAAGCTTGCATCAGTGTTCTGGTGCGTGGAACTGGATTTCTTCTCTCTGGAGTGCAATGGAGTGTCCAGTAGTGAGTTTTGAGATGGGTCTATGTGTTAGGTGTGACTTTGGGCAGCCTGTATGTTGACACTCAGGGCTATGTTCCTGGATTGCTGGAGAATTTGCGTTGTATGTCTTGCTCTGGAACTTATTGGCTCTTGGGTGGTGGTTGATTTCAGTGTAAGTATGGAGGCTTTTTGTTTATCTCTTATTACTTAATGTTCCCTGTAGTCAGGAGTTTTCTGATGTTCTCATGTTTGGGGCTTAAATCTGCCTCTAGATTTCCGTCTTGTTCTTCCAGTAGCCTCAAGACTTCTCCACCTATACAGCACTGATAATGAAACTTCTAAGTTAATGGTGAAAAGATTATCCACCGTGAGGGACACCCAGAGAGGTTCACAGAGTTATATGAAGAAGAGGAGAGGGAGGAGGGAGATAAAGATGGGCAGGAGGAGAAAAAGGGGGACTCAAGAGGAGAGAGATAGATCAACACAGTTCTCTGTTCCCTAAGTGTTCTCTGAAGCCCAGACACCCACAGAGATTCACAGAATTGGATTGGGAAGAAAAGGGGGAGGGAGGAAATTTAGGTGATCTGAGGGAGAAAACAGAGAGTCAAAACTGGGAGAGTAAAAATGGGTACTGAATATTGGATTCTTAAATGTCCAAAATTGATATCAAATACTGAAAAACAAAGATTAAAAATATAGAGTAGAGGTTAGACTCTTAAAAATACAATATTAAAAACAAAAACACAAAAAACTTAACAAATATATATGAAGTTCAGTTTAAAAATAGGGCATCTTTTTTTTGCAAGGTTATAGTGAAATGAAAGTGAAAATTAAGGAGTAATAGGTGAGTAATAGAGGACTTTAGAAGAAAATAAGAGAAAAAAAGAAAAAAAAGAAAAAAAATTTAATTAAAAAAATAGTAAAAATATATTAAAATGAAAATGAAAATGAAAGTTAAGGAGTAATAGAGTAGTAATAGGGAATTTTAAAAGAAAATAAAAGAGAAAAAATTTTAAAAAAAGAAAGAAAAAATTTTTTTCAGTTAAAAAAAAAAGTAAAAATATATCTAGGAATTTCTCTGGAGCTGTTGTGGGCAGTGTGGGTTTGGTTCAGTTTCAGGTAGCTCCTTGTTCCAGCTTACACTTCTCGATATTTATAGGCCCCTTCCTGTGCAGTCGGTGTTACCTACAGGTATTTTAATCTATTGCACCAATCACTTCTGAAGTGGTTCCCTTTGTTTATTTGACTTCTGTTTGCTGGTCTCTTCAGTCTCTAATTTCTGCCCTGACACACGTGGGCGGAAGTGGTCTCTTGTTTAGGTTTCCTTGTTCATTCCTGCTGTGGGGAGGGAGGGGTGCTGCAGACAAATATCACTGGTGTGTGTGGGGAGCACTCGCAGTGTTCCAGCCACACTGGGTTTGCCCCCTCTCACGGGTGTATGCTTTCCCATCTACACTGCTCAGGCTCCAGGCTGCTCTATAGGGAGCGGGCCCTGTGTTGGTGCGGTTCCAGTTTTCAGGTATTCCACAAAAGCACAGACTCGGTTGGGCCTGCATTTTGTGCTTCCCCTGCCCAAGCAGCTCAGGCAACCAGGAGCTTGATGAGCGCACTCTCCCTGGGTGTGGTGCACCTTATCCCTTCTGCGGTCCCAGCCTCAATTTCCATGCATGCCGGTTGGGTGAGCCTTGTGTCTGTTCTGGGGAGGTGGTCTCTAGCCGCAACCCTCCCAGAGGATGTCAACCATCCAGAATCTCAGGAAGTCTGGTTAGAAACTGGGAGCCTGTTTGCAGTTTGGTAGGGGATGCCATCTCTGGGGCCATTTGCCGCTTTCCCCTCCCCCCTGCCTCCTGCCTTCAGCGGGGAATGGGCCGGTCCGCAGCTGGCTAGCTCTTCTTTGGGATCGCTCAGTTCTTCCTTTGTTCTGTGAACGGGCCTGCAGTGTGTTCGGGTGGTTAATTTTCTCTCTCTCTCTTGCTATCCCACAGTTTAAGTTGCTATCTCACGTTAGCTCCCTCCAATTGCCTTCAGGGCATTCAGGCCTGGTCCTTACCCTAAGCAATGCCGCCTGCTCTTCTCCGTTCAGCCCTCACTTGCTGGTGGCGGATGCGAGTGTCTGGGGTACTTGTCTGCTGGGAGTTGTTTTTAGGCATGTAATCTGTGGGTTTTATTTATTTTTCCTCCCAGTTAGGTTGCCCTCCAAGATTCGAAAACTTCCCCCAGACCTGCCAGTGAGAGGGTTTCCTGGTGTTTGGAAATTTCCTCTATTATGACTCCCTTCCCAGGACGGGTCTCCATCCCTAGCTCTTTTGTCTCTCTTTTTATCTTTTATATTTTGTCCTACCTCCTTTCGAAGATGATGGGCTGCTTTTCTGGGCGCCTGATGTCCTCTGCTAGCAATCAGAAGTTGTTTTGTGCAGTTTGCTCAGCATTCAAATATTCTTTCGATGAATTTGTAGGGGAGAAAGTGGTCTCCCCATCCTATTCCTCCGCCATCTTAGCTCCTCTTTTTGCTGGTTTAGATGACACATACATAGTATTCTGCTCCCCCAAGTGCTTGAGCATGGGCATGTAATTAGAATACTCAGGAGAAATAACTTCTACAACCACGCCCCACCCTCACCCCCATACCCTAGGTTAGGTAAGTATCTTTTTGCAGATAAGTGGATATGTTCTGGGTCACTCAAAGTGACCCTTAGGGGATTTTAGCTTTATGACATGGTCTCCACTCAGCCCCACTACCTTGCTTGGGTCTCAGACTTCATCTCCTGTCTCTGGTCCTACTACACAGTACTTAAATACCAACTCAAGGCCATCAGGGGTAAGTAGATACTCCCAAGACAAACCCTGGCTTGAGTACCCCTAGAAAATCAGGCTTGATGTGTCCTCTGCTTGTTTCCTTGACTTAACTACAGCTCAGTTTCACTTTAAAAACAACACTCAAAATATATTTTCCAGCTTCTTAAGTCAGCTTTCCCTTCCCCACATTGTGCTTGCCATGTCAGGCACCATTGTAAGTAGGCATTCTTTACTGGGAGGGATTTCTCTACACATTTATCCTATTGCCAGAAACAGAATTTGTTTTCTTATCTAGCAATATTCTCTCTGGGTAGTCTCATCCTCTCTTCAGACTATATTCTCTCTCTGAAGAAAAGTGAAAGTGAAGTTGCTCAGTCGTGTCTGACTCTTTGCAACCCCATGGAATGTAGTCTACCAGGCCCCTCCATCCATGGAATTTTCCAGGCAATATTTCTCTAATGGGTTGCCATTTTCTTCTCCAAGGGGATCTTCCAGACCCAAGGGTCGAACCTGGGTCTCCCGCATTGTAGGCAGATGCTTTACTGTTAGAGCCACCAGGGAAAGCTATTCTCTCTCTGGGTGACTCTCAAATCTATATTCTTGCCTTTTCCCCGAGCTTTGGTTATGACTAACAACTGCTTGCTGTATACCTCCATATGAATCACCTAATTCATGGTCTCCTCCACCCTTTAAATTTATTCTGTCCTGTGTCCCCTCTCTTAGCCAGGGATATAGCAAGCTACCTAGTCAGGCTGGAAATATTACTATCCTCTTTAAATTATCCCTCTAACACATACTCAGTTACCAGTTCCCAAGATCACTATCTGTGTTTCAGGGTAGATGTTTCTACCCCATTCCCTAGGCAAACATCCTGGTTCCGGCTCCTACCGTCACTTATCTAGATGGTATTTCTAGTCACACAACTGGTCTTTGGCCTCTAATTCATTTGATAAACCCCTCATTAATGAAACTGCCACCAAAACTTTCTTTCCAAACTACACATTTGGTCAAATAACTTGCCTGTGCAAAAACCATTATTGACTTTCCATTGCCTACTATGGAAATAACAAAATTCTGACCTCTCTGTATTCAAGGTACATGACAATAGGGACCAATCTTTACAACATTTTAATTGTGACCCTTTATTCTGTTATGCATATAATGCTCCAGTTACACTGTACTTGTCATTCTGTGATTTAACTTCTTTACCTGAAATACCCTTTCCCTCATCTCTACCAACCAAAATCCTAGTTTTCATTTAAGGCCAAGTTCAGTTTCTGCTGCCTCCATAAAGTCTTCCCAGAAATCAATTACTTCTGACTCTGTACTCCCATAGCAGTTTCCTTTTGAGAAAAGTTGTATTTATGTTATTAATTTTTATTGGGAATATACTTGCTTTATAAAGTTAGCGTCTACTGTACAGCAAAATGAATCAGCCATACATATACATGTAGAAGCACGCTGGCTGACAGAATGTGGTCCACTGGAGAAGGGAATGGCAAACCACTTCAGTATTCTTGCCTTGAGAACCCCATGAACAGTATGAGAAGGCAAAATGATAGGACACTGAAAGAGGAACTCCTCAGGTTGGTAGGTGCCCAGTATGCTACTGTGGATCAGTGGAGAAATAACTCTAGAAAGAATGAAAGGATGGAGCCAAAGCAAAAACAATACCCAGTTGTGGATGTGACTGGTGATAGAAGCAAAGTCCGATGCTGTAAAGAGCGATATTGCATAGGAACCTGGAATGTTAGGTCCGTGAATCAAGGCAAATTGGAAGTGGTCAAACAGGAGATGGAAAGAGTGAATGTCGACATTCTAGGAATCAGTGAACTAAAATGGACTGGAATGGGTGAATTTAACTCAGATGACCATTATATCTACTACTGTGGGCAAGAATCCCTTAGAAGAAATGAAGTAGCCATCATGGTCACCAAAAGAGTCCGAAATGCAGTACTTGGATACAATCTCAAAAACGACAGAAGGATCTCTGTTCGTTTCCAAGGCAAACCACTCAATATCACAGTAATCCAAGCCTATACCCCAACCAGTGTCGCTGAAGAAGCTGAAGTTGAACGGTTCTATGAAGACCTACAAGACCTTTTAGAATCAACACCCAAAAAAGATGTCTTTCTCATTATAGGGGACTGGAATGCAAAAGTAAGAAGTCAAGAAACACCTGGAGTAACAGGCAAATTTGGCCTTGGAGTATGGAATGAAGCAGGGCAAAGGCTAATAGAGTTTTGCCAAGAGAACGCACTGGTCACAGCAAACATCCTCTTCCAAAAACACAAGAGAAAACTCTACACATGGACATCACCAGATGCTCAACAATGAAATAAGATTGATTATATTCTTTGCAGCCAAAGATGGAGAAGCTCTATACAGTCAGCAAAAACAAGATTGGGAGATGACTGTGGCTCAGATCATGGACTCCTTATTGCCAAATTCAGACTTAAATAGAAGGAAGTATGGATAACCTGTAGATCATTCAGGTATGACCTAAATCAAATCCCTTATGAATATACAGTGGAAGTGAAAAATAGATTTAAGGGACTAGATCTGATAGAGTGCCTGATGAACTATGAACGGAGGTTTGTGACATTGTATAGGAGACAGGGATCAAGACCATCCCCGTGGAAAAGAAATACAAAAAGGGAAAATGGTTTTCTGAGGAGACCTTACAAATAGCTGTGAAAAGAAGAGAAGCAAAAAGCAAAGGAGAAAAGAAATTCCTATTTGAATGCAGAGTTCCAAAGAATATCAAGGAGAGATAAGAAAGCCTTCCTCAGCGATCAATGCAAAGAAATAGAAGAACACAACAGAATGGGAAAGACTAGAGATCTCTTCAAGAAAATTAGAGATACCAAGGGAACATTCCATGCAAAGATGGGTTCGATAAAGGGCAGAAATGATATGGACATAACAGAAGCAGAAGATATTAAGACGAGGTGGCAAGAACACACAGAAGAACTGTGAAAAAAGATTTTCATGACCCAGATAATCACGATGGTGTGATCACTCACCTAGAGCCAGACATCTTGGAATGTGAAGTCAACTGGGCCTTAGAAAGCATCACTACTAACAAAGCTAGTGGAGGTGATGGAATTCCAGTTGAGCTATTTCAAATCCTGAAAGATGATGCTCTGAAAGTGCTGCACTCAATATGCCAGCAAATTTGGAAAACTCAGCAGTGGCCACAGGACTGGATAAGGTCAGTTTTCATTCCGATCCCTAAGAAAGGCAATCCCAAAGAATGCTCAAACTACCGCACAATTGTACTCATCTCACACGCTAGTGAAGTAATGCTCAAAATTCTCCAAGTCAGACTTCAGGAATATGTGAACCGTGAACTTCCAGCTGTTCCAGCTGGTTTTAGGCAAGGCAGAGGAACCAGAGATCAAATTGCCAACATACGCTGGATCATCAAAAAAGCAAGAGAGTTTCAGAAAAGCATATATTTCCGCTTTATTGACAATGTCAAAGCCTTCGACTGTGTGGATCACACGAAACTGTGGAAAATTCTGAAAGAGATGGGAATACCAAACCACCTGACCTGCCTCTTGAGAAACCTATATGCAGGTCAGGAAGCAACAGTTAGAACTGGACATGGAACAACAGAATGGTTCCAAATAGGAAAAGGAGTATGTCAAGGCTGTATATTGTCACCCTGCTTATATAACTTATATGCAGAGTACATCATGAGAAACGCTGGGCTGGAAGAAGCACAAGCTGGAATCAAGGGTAGCCGGGAGAAATATCAATAACCTCAGATATGCAGATGACACCACCCTTATGGCAGAAAGTGAAGAGGAACTAAAAAGCCTCTGGATGAAAGTGAAAGAGGAAAGTTAAAACGTTGGCTTAAAGCTCAACATTTAGAAAACTAAGATCATGGCATCTGGTCCCATCACCTCATGGGAAATAGATGGGGAGACAGTGGAAACAGTGTCAGACTTTATTTTTTGGGGCTCCAAAATCACTGCAGATGGTGATTGCAGCCGTGAAATTAAAAGACGCTTACTCCTTGAAAGGAAAGTTTTGACCAACCTAGATAGCATATTAAAAAGCAGAGACATTACCTTGTCAACAAAGGTCCATCTAGTCAAGGCTATGGTTTTTCCAGTGGTCATGTATGGATGTTAGAGTTGGACTGTGAAGAAAGTTGATTGCCGAAAAATTGATGTTTTTGAACTATGGTGTTGGAGAAGATTCTTGAGAGTCCCTTGGACTGCAAGAAGATCCAACCAGTCCATCCTAAAGGAGATCAGTCCTGGGTATTCAATAGAACGACTGATGCTGAAGCTGAAACTCCAATACTTTTTTTTTTTCACTTAGCATATTTTTATTTTTTTATTTTTTTTTTCATTTATTTTTATTAGTTGGAGGCTAATTACTTTACAATATTGTAGTGTTGTTTGCCATAAATTGACATGAATCTGCCATGGGTTTACAAGTGTTCCCCGTCTTGATACCCCCTCCAGCCTCCCTCCTCATTCCTTCCCTCTGGGTCTTCCCTGAGCACTTTTCTCATGCATCCAACCTGGGCTGGCGATCTGTTTCACACTTCATAATATACGTGTGAAACTCCAATACTTTGGCCACCTCATGAGAAGAATTGTCTCATTGGTAAAGACCCTGATTCTGGGAGGGATTGGGGGCAGGAGGAGAAGGGGACGACAGAGGATGAGATGGCTGGATGGCATCACCGACTCGATGGACATGAGTTTGAGTTAACTCCAGGAGTTGGTGATGGACAGGGAGGCCTGGCATGCTGCGATTCATGCAGTCACAAAGAGTTGGACACAACTGAGCTACTGAACTGAACTGAACTGAACATATACATGTCTCCCCTCCCTTTTGGATTTCCCTCCCATTTAGGTTACCACAGAACATCACGAAGAGTTCCCCGTACTATACAGTATGTTCCCATCAGTTGTCCATTTTATACATAGTATCAGTCTTGTATATATGTCAATCCCAATCTCCCAGTTCCTCCCACACGATCCCTTTCCCCCTTGGCATCCATACATTTGTTCTCTATGTCTGTGCCCATAGCAGTTTCCTTAATCTTTTGTGGTACTTATCATATTGTGCCTTTTATTAGAGGTCATGGTGTTTGCTTCCTCCCCTTACCAGGTGCTAAGTCCTTGAAGGCAGTAGAGCACAGTGGTTACATACTCTGTTTTTTGGGATCAGATAGACCAGGCTCAAACTTTAATTCCATCGCTAGCTGTGTGACTTTTGGCTTAACCTCTCTGAGTTTCAGTTTCCTTATCTATGAAAGGAGGTACACAGTCAGTACTGTTGCAAAGTTTCAGTTATCTGATTCATGTAAAGCCATTAGCACTGTGCCTGGCACAGAGTAACTACACAGTAAATATTAGCTATTATTATTAAAGGCAGATGCTACAATTTATTTATCTTTTTCTCTCTCCAGTACTTCCTCTAGCCTCTCTTCTTTCCCTCCTCCCCTCTTCCTGTTCCAGGGCTTAGCCTAGTACCTTGCACAGACTGCATATTCAATAAATTCTTCTTGAGAGAATGCTGAAAACATTGCCCAGTTTTCATATAAAACATTTAATTCAGTCTGGGTAGAAACAGTTGACATTTGTGTGAGACACCAACAGACAAATGCTTCTGGACTATCCTAGCAAGATATATCAATGAGGCATCCTGTTTGAGCACCAAAGAGCAGCCCCTTTCAGTATTGTCTGAACAAGCTGGCTTTACTGGGAGTGGTGAAAGAGAAAGGGGAGGTTTCATATCCCAAGGAAGTGTTTGGAACTTAATGAGAAGTGTAGGCTGAGAAGATGACCCTATTCTTTGAAAACCAAATGCAGCTACTGAATGTGAGGCTTACCCACAGCCTAGGCCATGTGTGTGCAACAGGGGCCAGAGTTTTGCAAAATCTTTTTCCTGGCCTGTGGTGAATTTTGAATCAAACCCACTCAGCATTTTACTCTCTTTAGACACAGCACATTTTTTCTCTAAATCCTCACTCTCAGCAAGCTTACTAACCAACATTCCTGATAAAACCAATGAAACCAAATGAATTATTTGGGGCTAGATATGAAGTTGGTCTTCTCCCTATTTCTTGTTCCAGCACCAAAAATGTTTATGCTATTATTACTTTACATTCCTTAAAACTACCAATATTCCAAAATAGTCTCTGTTAACTTGGATTCTATATATTTTTCTGTTATGTTTTCAGGATGGATGCACCATATATTATGACATATCTGTTGTAGTGTTATCAGTAAGATTTCCATAAAAGTAAAATGTTTTAAAGTCCAACTTTTTTTAAAAAATTCTTCCTGGATTATATCTCACATAGCTGCAAATTCATCAAAATGCTCAAATGATATTGTATATGTTTCCAATTTTATTTGCTTTATGAATTTGAGAAAGATTTAGACTTTTGCTGCTCTAAGCTATTTTAGGAATGTTGATATTTATCATTTAGAGATGATAAAAATGGAATTTCCCTTTAGTTTAATCACACAGACAACTCAACGGTATTCTTGAGAGCTGATTGTTGCCCCTTGGGAAAAGAGGTATGGAACAACTCAATTACATGATACATTACAGGTGATCTCCCTTGTCCTTCAACACACACACACACACACACACACACACACAATTCAATTAGAAGATTTTATTCTTAAAACCAAAGGTTATACATGGCTGCTTAACTGACCTTTATTTGTGTATGTAACCCTTGATTCCTAACCCATCTTTCCATTGGAAAAATCAATGGCCCAGGATATAGTCAACCTGGGCTTGTATAGAGAACTAAGTACTATAGCACTTAGTTCTAGTCCCTAAATAGTTTTTCTTTCATTAGTATCTGCAACCCCGCCTCCCTAATATCCATCTTGCTCTCAGCTAGCTGTCAAGTAATCACTGGCAAGGAGGTGGCTGATAAGGCTAAAACCAGAGGTTTCCAACAGTAGTGTATGTGAGTGTGTGAGAGAGAAAGGGGAAAGACAGCTAGAGGAAGGGAGGTGTGAGAACCTAGAAAGTGGAAAATAGTGGGGCATGGCTGAGGCAGCAACCATTTTAGAGATCTAGAAATAAAGCCAGTATAGTGTTTTCTGGTCAGGAATTCCTATCCTAAGGTGTCACCTATTTCAATTAACAAGAACTTCTTTAATGTATCACCAGTTTTGAAGGAACGTGTTTCTCCTGGCAGGATTTCAAGCACCCTGACCACTGTTGGGAAAGGAAGTTTGGGGATGGCTTTCCAAAGAACCATGACCATCTCTAAGGTCTTAAGAAGAATTCTCTGACTTCCATCACTTCTCAAACCTTATTGGATATGAGAGGAAAAAACTGGAAAACTGTTTCTTGTCATATCTTACAAACCAGACAAGTCAGTATGAGCTCAGTTTGCTTCAAGAGATGAATTTTGAGGAGCCATCCTTTTTCTATTCCAGTCCCACTCACTCTGATATTATTGAAGAGGTACAACACGAGGTGAACATAAACACAGCTTTACACTCTCTAATAGGCCACCTGGGAATAATTGGCTATGCAAACTCCTCTGGAAAAGCTGCTGGATCTTTTAAATTATGTTTATGGCCTGACCTCATTTCCAAGTTTCACCTTTTAATAATCCTTGTGACATAGTTGAGGCTTTTGGTGATTCCCCTCTTGTCTTCCCATGCAGTATCAATTCTCTTCCTCCTAGCTCTCCCAACCCCAAAGGCCTAATTCTCTCAGGGCCTTGGTCTGACTCAACCCACTTATAAAGTCACCTTTGCTTTAGGTATTAAGCCTGCCGTGGTAACACTTTGTAATTTACAGAGTTTCTCCTCATCTCATCTTTCATCTTATGGGACAGACACGAATATAAGAGTAGGTGAACATTTTCAAATATTTGAATTAAGGCCTCTTAAAAACAGAAAATCCTTCCCAAACCTAATAGTTACTGTTTTCTGCTCCTGCCTGTGTTTTTAATTATGTCTCTAGAGGAAGACTTTTGGTCTTCATGGTAGCATTTTGGATAATGTATTTAACATGTGCTGGAGAAGGAGCGATGTCAGAGACCCTCATAAGGAAGCTAATAGCTGCACCTTCTCAGAAGCCCAGCAACAAATTCACAATGAAAAACGGGAAGCATCAAACTATAGCAGGGTTTTTCGCCTTGACTGTCCATTGTAATAACTGGAGGTTCTTTACAAACACTGATGCCTGGGTCCCATCCCAGGCGATTCTGACTTAATCGGTCTTGTGTGCATCCTGTAGAGCCAGGATTTTGAAGACTGCCACCCCCATTGATTTTAATGTGTAACCATAATTGACAGCAGCTGTGTTATATGGCATCCTATGAGCCACCCCATCAGTAACCTATTGACATAACAGCAGGGTTTAGTTGGATTTTCCTCTTGCAAAAATCATCTTTGAAAAACACAGGTGAGAACCAAAAATGATGATCAATATTACTAAGCTGAATCATGTTATCATACCCTATTCTGACTGAACCTCAACTAATGGTGTTAGTAATTTAGTTTCATTCTCTAGCATAAATTACTAAACTTTGGATATATCCAGAGCAACTAATATAACCATTTCCTGGGATTGAAGGGATTCCCAGGATATGGGATTTCAGTTTTTAAAACTGAGCAATACTGAGATAACCAGGATGAGTAGGACAGCCTAAAATGAGGAGAGAGCACACACATGTCCCACAAATTTGGAGAATGTTCAAACTGGAGGCCACGCTGCTTGCAAAAATCTACCCCCTTTTTTTTAACATTTATTTTTATTAGTTGGAGGCTAAATACTTTACAATATTGTAGTGGTTTTTGCCATACATTGACATGAATCAGCCATGGATTTACATGTGTTCCCCATCCCTATCCCCACTCCCACCTCCCTCCCCATCCCATCCCTCTGGGTCATTCCAGTGCACCAGCCCCGAGCACCCTGTATCATACATCAAACCTGGACTGGTGATCTGTTTCACAGTTGATAATATACATGTTTTGATGCTGTTCTCTCAAAACATCCCACCCTCACCTTCTCCCATAGAGTCCAAAAGTCTGTTCTATACATCTGTGTCTCTTTTTCTGTCTTGCATATAGGGTTATAATTACCATCTTTCTAAATTCCATATATATGGCTTAGCATACTGTATTGGTGTTTATCTTTCTGGCTAACTTCACTCTGTATAATGGGCTCCTGTTTCATCCATCTCATTAGAACTGATTCAAATGCATTCTTTTTAATGGCTGAGTAATATTCCATGGTGTATATGTACCACAGCTTCCTTATCCATTCGTCTGCTGATGGGCATCTAGGTTGCTTCCATGTCCTGGAAGCATAAACAATGCTGCGATGAACCTTGGGGTACACGTGTCTCTTTTAGATATGGTTTCCTTGGTGTGTATGCCCAGGAGTTGGATTGCTGGGTCATATGGCAGTTCAACTTCTGGATTTTTAAGGAATTTCCACACTGTTATCCATAGTGGCTGTCCTAGTTTGCACGCCCACCAACAGTGTAAGAGGGTTCCCTTTTCTCCACACGCTCTCCAGCATTTATTGCTTGTAGACTTTTGGATAGCAGCCATTCTGACTGGCATGTAATAGTACCTCATTGAGGTTTTGATTTGCATTTCTCTGATAATGAGTGATGTTGAGCATCTTTTCATGTGTTTGTTAGCCATCTGTATGTCTTCTTTGGAGAAATGTCTGTTTAGATCTTTGGCCCATTTTTTTTTTTTTATTGTATCATTTATTTTTCTGGAATTGAGCTGCAGGAGTTGCTTGTATATTTTTTGAGATTAATCCTTTGTCTGTTTCTTCATTTGCTTTTATTTTCTCCCATTCTGAAGGCTGTCTTTTCACCTTGCTTATAGTTTACTTTGTTGTGCAAAAGTGTTTAAGTTTCATTATGTCCCATTTGTTAATTTTTGCTTTTATTTCCAATATTCTGGGAGGTGGGTCATAGAGGGTTTGCTGTGATTTGTGGCAGAGAGTGTTTGGTCTATGTTCTCCTCTAAGAGTTTTATAGTTTCTGGTCTTACATTTAGATCTTTAGTCCATTTTGAGTTTATTTTTGTGTATGGTGTTAGAAAGTGTTCTAGTTTCATTCTTTTACAAGTGTTTACCAGTTTTCCCAGCACCACTTGTTAAAGAGGTTGTCTTTTCTCCATTGTATATCCTTACCTCCTTTGTCGAAGATAAGGTGTCCATAGGTACGTGGATTTATCTCTGGGCTTTCTATTTTGTTCCGTTGATCTGTATTTCTTTGTGCCAGTACCATACTGTCTTGATGACTGTGGCTTTGTAGTAGAGCCTGAAGTCAGGCAGGTTGATTCCTCCAGTCCCATTCTTCTTTCTCAAGATTACTTTGGCTATTTGAGGTTTTTTGTATTTCCATACAAATTGCAAAATTATTTGTTCTTGTTCTGTGAAGAATACCGTTGGTAGCTTGATAGGGATTGCATTGAATCTATAGATTGCTTTGGGTAGTATAGTCATTTTGACAATATTGATTCTTCCAATCCATGAACATGGTATATTTCTCCATCTATTTGTACCCTCTTTGATTTCTTTCATCAGTGTTTTATAGTTTTCTATGTACAGGTCTTTTGTTTCTTTAGGTAGATGTACTCTAAGTATTTTATTCTTTTTGTTGCAATGGTGAATTGGTAATTGTTTCCTCAGAAACCCAGACAGTCCCAAACAGCATAAACTCAAGGCGAAACACCTCAAGACACATATTAATCAAATTAACAAAGATCAAACACAAAGAATAAATATTAAAAGCAGCAAGGGAGAAACAACAAATAACACACAAAGGGATTCCCATAAGGATAACAGCTGATCTATCAATAGAAACCCTTCAGGCCAGAAGGGAATGGCAGGACATACTTAAAGTAATGAAAGAGAATAACCTACAACCTAGATTACTGTACCCAGCAAGGATCTCATTCAGATATGAAGGAGAATTCAAAAGCTTTACAGACAAGCAAAAGTTGAGAGAATTCAGCACCACCAAACCAGCTCTTCAACAAATGCTAAAGGATCTTCTCTAGACAGGAAACACAGAAAGGTTGTATAAACGTGAACCCAAAACAACAAAGTAAATGGCAATGAGACCATACCTATCAATAATTACCTTAAATGTAAACAGGTTGAATGCCCCAACGAAAAGACAAAGACTGGCTGAATGGATACAAAAACAAGACTCCTATATATGCTGTCTACAAGAGACCCATCTCGAAACAAGGGACACATACAGACTGAAAGTGAAGGGTTGGAAAAAAAAATATTTCACGCAAAAGGAGACCAAAAGAAAGCAGGAGTCACAATATTCATATTAGATAAAATAGACTTTCAAATAAAGGCTGTGAAAAGAGACAAAGAAGGACACTACATAATGATCAAGGGATCAATCCAAGAAGAAGATATAACAATTATAAATATATATGCACCCAACATAGGAGCACTGCAATATGTAGGGCAAATGCTAACAAGTATGAAAGGGGAAATTAACAATAACAATAATAGTGGGAGACTTTAATTCCCCACTCACAACTATGGATAGATCAACTAAACAGAAAATTAAAAAGGAAACACAAACTTTGAAGCAATGAACCAGCTAGACCTAATTGATATCTATAGGACATTTCACCCCAAAACACTCAATTTCAACTTTTTCTCAAGTGCACACGGAATATTCTCCAGAATAGATCACATCCTGGGCCATAAATCTGGTCTTAGAAAATTCAAAAAAATTGAAATAATTTCAGTCTTCTTTTCTGACCGCAATGCAGTAAGATTAGATCTCAATTACAGGAAAAAAAAAACTATTAAAAATTCAAACATATGGAGGCTAAATAACACACTTCTGAATAACCAACAAATCATAGAAGAAATCAAAAAGGAAATCAAAATATGCATAGAAACGAATCAAAATGAAAACACAACAGCCCAAAACCTATGGGACACTGTAAAAGCAGTGCTAAAGGAAAGGTTCATAGCATTAGAGGCTTTCCTCGAGAAACAAGAAAACAGTCAAATAAATAACCTAGCTCTACACCTAAAGCAACTAGAGAAGGAAGAAATGAAAAACTCCAGGGTTACTAGAAGGAAAGAAATCTTAAAAATGTGGGCAGAAATTAATGAAAAAGAAACAAACGGAGAAGAAACAAATCAATAAAATGAGAAATGAAAATGGAGAGATCACGACAGACAACACTGAAATACAAAGGATCATAAGAGATTACTACCAGCAGCTCTATGCCAATAAAATGGACGACCTGGAAGAAATGGACGAATTCCTAGAAAAGTATAACTTTCCAAAACTGAACCAGGAAGAAATAGAAGATCTTAACAGACCCATCACAAGCACGGTAATTGAAACTGTAGTCAGAAATCTTCCAGCAAACAAAAGCCCAGGACCAGATGGCTTCACAGCTGAATTCTACCAAAAATTTAGAGAAGAGCTAACATCTATCTTACTCAAGCTCTTCCAGAAAATTGCAGAAGGTAAACTTCCAAACCCATTCTATGAGGCCACCATCACCCTAATTCCAAAACCAGACAAAGATGCCACAAAAAAAGAAAACTACAGGCCAATATCACTGATGAACATAGATGCAAAAATCCTTAACAAAATTATAGCAAACAGAATCCAACAACATATTAAAAATCATACATCATGACCAAGTGGGCTTTATCCCAGGAATGCAAGGATTCTTTAATATCCACAAATCAATCAGCATGAATATCCAGAAACAAATACACCACATTAACAAATTGAAAGATAAAAACCATATGATTATCTCAATAGATGCAGAAAAAGCCTTTGACGAAATTCAACATCCATTTATGATAAAAACTCTCCAGAAAAAAAAAAAAAAAACTCTCCAGAAAGCAGGAATAGAAGGAACATACCTCAACATAATAAAAGCTATATATGACAAACCCACAGCAAGCATTACCCTCAATGGTGAAAAATTGAAAGCATTTCCCCTAAAATCAGGGACAAGACAAGGGTGCCCACTCTCACCACTACTATTCAACATAGTTTTGGAAGTTTTGGCCACAGCAATCAGAGCAGAAAAACAAATAAAAGGAATACAGATAGGAAAAGAAGTGAAACTCTCACTGTTTGCAGATGACATGCTCCTCTACATAGAAAACCCTAAAGACTCTACCAGAAATTTACTAGAGCTAATCAATGAATATAGTAAAATTGCAGGATATAAAATTAACACACAGAAATCTTTTGCATTCCTATACACTGACAAGGAGAAAACAGAAAAAAAATTCTACCCCTTTCAAGGGAGAATTAAATTTATTGTTTTATCTTGTTGACATAGCGTTTTTGAAATATTAGTTTTTCCAAAAACAACAAAAGAATAATCCATTGCATGTTAACATCAGTGACATTTTAGGCAAGAGTGACATTGTTTTGCATTTCTGCAAGTCTTTCTCATGTCTGGTTTAACAGAAGATAGTTAGATTCTTAAACCTACTTCTGAATTCTGGCACAGTCTTACAAAGGAGACTTTCACCATTACAGTGGCTTAGAAGTAGTAAAAATAAAACAAACCCAAAACAACCACCACAGCTCCATAGTCACTAAAGGACTTCTTAACCTAGACTTACATACCTTGGTTGGTGTTTGGTTCCTGCCTAGGGATTCTCAAGACATACTTGAGTAGTTTGAATGATGGTTGGTATCAGTACAGAATTGCAGTTTTAATTCAAAGCCCAGAAATAATCCTTCTCCTCAGGGGGTGTTGAGTAGAATTTGAGAATGGATCTATAACTGGCCATCACATGAAAACTCTTTTCAATTAGAAGACTCACAAGAGACAAAATAAATCATGTTGGTATCTACATGTCTGATGTGCCTGACTCAAGTCTGTTTTCTATAAGACAAAGCTGTTCTGTTGTCCTCAAGTGGAAAAGGTTAGAGTTGACAGATGGGCACTTGGTAAATCTAAGAGGAATGCAGATTTGAGTGTAGTAACAAATGCCTTTTAAGGAAAAAAAAAAATTGTAAGCAGTTTAAGAGTTTTGTTTTGGCCTGTGCATGTTGAGTACAAAGTAGCAAGGTTTACAGTGGTTAAAAATTGACTTTGGAATCAGGTAGATGGGTTCAAAATCTAGTTTTGTTTTTTAGGACCTTGGGTGATTTGCTTAACCTCACCTGCCCTCAATTCTCTGCTTTATGTGTATATTAGAGAAAGTTAGTCCTCCCTCATTGGATTCTTTTGAGAATTACACAAAATAATAAATATAAAGCAGTGTTTGTCAACCTTGGCCTCTTCTAAACATTGTAGGATGCATGCAGCAGCATCTCTAGTCTCTACCCACAGCTACCCCTCCAAGTCACGACAACCAAAAATGTCTCCAGACATTGCCAAATGTCCCTAGGATGGGGCCAAGGCAGGAGTGGGGGAGCAGGGAGTGGAGAATATGTGCCTCTGGTGGAAAATTACTCAATACACAGTGATAAGTGTCAGACCTGGAATATAGTAGGGACTGATTAAGTGGTATCTATTATAATTGCTAATACTCTATCAGAGTTAGAATTCTTATTGACGCCGAACCTTAAAAACTTGTCAGTATACTCAACTCTGAGAATATCCTTTCAGCCTTACTCTTTTAGACTGTATAAACCAGTCTTGCTCTGCTAAGAGAGATATCAGAAAATATTTGTTTTCCTACCTCACATCTCTTGCACCTAATTGTCTTCTAAAGTCTAAGTTATTTTAGATTTATTGATGCTATTCAACCATGTAAACAGTCACAAACTACTTAAAAATAGCTACATTATGAGTGAATATTTGTCAATAATGATGGAATTAGCAACTGTAAGGCACGATCTTTTTTTCCATCTATTTCCTCCCTTGTGACATGCGAGCTCGGCAGAGTCCTCAACTCCTACCTCACTGATACATCATGCCAATCTGATACATGCCTCCTTTGCTACCAGTAGCCCATCTCCTTTCTCAACTCTCTTTCTCCTGTCACTCAGTCAGTTCAGTTGCTTAGTCGTGTCCAAATCTTTGCAACCCCATGGACTACAGCATGCCAGGCTTTCCTGTCCATCACCAACTCCAAGGGCTTGCTCAAACTCATGTCCATAGAGTCAGTGATGCCGTCCAATCATATCATCCTCTGTCGTCCCCCTCTCATCCTGCCTTCAATCTTTCCCAAAATCAGGGTCTTTTCCAATGACTTGACTCTTCAAATCAGGTGGCCAAAGTATTGGAGCTTCGGCTTCAGTGTCAGTCCTTCCAATGTCTATCCAGAACTGATTTCCTTTAGGATGGACTGGTTGGACCTCCTTGCAGTCCAAGGGACTCTCAAGAGCCTGTCCCAAAACCACAGTTCAAAAGCATCAATTCTTTGGCACTCAGCCTTTGGTATGGTACAACTCTCACATCCATACATGATTACTGGAAAAACCATAACTTTAACTAGATGGACCTTTGTTGGCAAAGTAATGTCTCTGCTTTTTAAAATGCTGTCTAGGTTGGTCATAGCTTTTCTTCCAAGGAGCAAGCATCTTTTAATTTAATGGCTGCAGTCACCATCTGCAGTGATTTTGGAGCCCAGGAAAATAGTCTGTCACTGTTTCCACTGTTTCCCCATCTATTTGCCATGAAGTGATAGGACCAGATGCCATGATTGTAATTTTTTGAATGTTGAGCTTTAAGCCAGCTTTTTCACTCTCCTCTTTCACTTTCATCAAGAGGCTCCTCAATTCCTCTTCACTTGCTGCCATAAGTGTGGTGTCATCTGCATATCTGAGATTATTGATATTTTCCCCAGCAATCCTGATTCCAGTTTATGATTCATCCAGCTTAGCATTTCGCATGATGTACTCTGCATATAATTTAAATAAGCAGGGTGACAATATACAGCCTTGACATACTGCTTTCCCGATTTGGAACTAGTCTGTTGTTCCATGTCCGATTCTAACTGTTGCTTCTTGACCTGCATACAGACTTCTAAGGAGACAGGTAAGGGGGTCTGGTATTCCCATCTCTTTAAGAATTTTCCACAGTTTGTTGTGATCCACACAAAGGCTTTGGCATAGTCACTGAAGAAGTAGGTGTTTTTTTCTGGAACTCTCTTGCTTTTTTGATGATCCAATGGATGTTGGCAGTTTGATCTCTGGTTCCTCTCCTTTTTCTAAATCCAGCGTGAACAAACATCTGGAAGTTCTCAATTCATGTACTGTTGAAGCCTCACTTGGAGAATTTTGAGCATTACTTTCTAGCATGTGAGATGTGTGCAATTGTGCAGTAGTTTGAACATTCTTTGGCATTGCCTTTCTTTGGGATTGGAATGAAAACTGATCTTTTCCAGTCCTGTGGCCACTGCTGACTTTTCCAAATTTGCTGGCATATTGAGTGCAGCACTTTAAAAGCATCATTGTTTTGGATTTGAAATAGCTCAACTTGAATTCTGTCACTTCCACTAGCTTTGCTCATATTGATGCTTCCTAAAGCCCACTTGACTACTTATTCCAGGATGTCTGACTCTAGGTGAGTGATCATACCATCGTGATTATCTGGGTCATTAAGATCTTTTTTGTATAGTTCTTCTGTGTATCCTGTCACTCTTGTTATTATTAAAAGAAGCATTTTTCCTCTATGAGTCTTTGCTCCTCTGTTACTCTGTTTCTGGAAAGACTGTGGTCCAGCATTTAACTATTCTTTAGCCAGGTCTTTATTCCTCTCCATTGTCTCCTTTTCCCTCCATCATCAAATAAGATAGGTTTCCTCCATTAGAAAAGCCTTTTGCTACTGTCTTCTGAAATTGTGCTCTTATTTCTTTGCTGATCACCCCCACAAACTTCATTCTCAATTTCTTTTATTGGATCTTCTTGGCTTGCCCAGCCCTTAAATATTTGCATTTCTCCGTGTTTTTTCTTCGGACATTTTCTCTTCTCACTCAACACCAACCTGTCCTACCCTCACACAGGGAAATCTCATTTTCTCTGATGGATTCAATTATCAACAATTCATTTTCCCCAAATCTCTCTCTCTCTCTCTCTCTCTCTCTAAATTCTCCTGAACTTGAGACACATTTAGCCAACTTCCTTTTATATACCTCCACTAGGATGTCTAGTTGGTACCTCAAAATCAATATGAACAAAACAGAATTCATTATATTTTATTCTCAAAACTATTTCTTCACCATTGTTTCTTATATCAGCATGTATTCAGTTGTCCAAGCCCAAAGTCTTGATGCCATTTTTGGCTCTTCTCTCTACTAAAACCTCCCACCATGAACTAATTACCAAAACTGTCAATTCTACCTCCTACATATTTATTGAGTCTCCCCACTCCTTTCCATCTCTACTGACACCATCATCTCTCTTAAACTGTTACAACAGCCTCAGAATTGGTCAGTCTGACTTTGATCTTGCCACTGTGCAAAGTCAGAGAGGTCTTTCTAAACCACAAACTTGATTATATAATTCTCTTGCTTAAACCCTTCAACACCTTCCCACTAGCAATTTGTATTGAATATAAAGTCTTTGACATGACTCTATAACATCATTTACTACTTGGTAACCTCTTCAACAATAGCTCTACAAAATCACCCACTTAGACACTTTCAGTTGCTTGAGTGGTCATACATTTTTTCTCTTTGGATTACCACATTAGGTGTTTCTTACTTGGATCAAACTTTGCTTCTCATTTGGCTAATTCTAAACTATAGGTCCCAGTTTAAGTATTTCCTCTAGAAAGACTTCCAGACCCCTCAAGTCTGGGATTGGTGGCCCTCCTTATGTTCTACTTTAGTACCCTATGGTTCCCCTATGTTGAATATAACAGATTGTCTTGTAATTGACAGTTTATTTAACTTTCTTCTTCCAGACCTCAGTCTTCATGAGGCTGTTTCCAGGGCTCTGTTGCTAAGTACATACTAGATGCACAAGAAATTTTTGTGGAATAGAATTGAATTAAATGTCACCAAGGATCTTCACCAAATGCAAGGTTTTATTCCCATTTTTAATCTTTCTGAATACCCAAACTATTTGATTCTTCCCTTTCCTTAAAATTCTTCTTTGTTTTCAGAGACAACATTTTGTGCATATTATATTACTTTTCTACACTTTTGAGAAATTCTAGTCTTATTTGCTGACCCCTTTTCTGACCTTTAACTTTGGGCTTTCCCCAAAGACTCTGTTCTTCACTCTTATTTTTTCTTCATATTCATTGTCTGGAACATAATAAGCATTCAAAACATGTTTGTTTTCTTCCTTTCCCCATTCTCCAGAATCTCATTTAGTCTCATGACTTCCATTATCTCCCAGATCCATGAGTAAGCCAATAGAGTCTTGGTCACTTGATACCTCAAAAGAACTGTAAATGAGAAGCATGGCATTCAACCACCCGATTCAGTTTATTCTTGCAATATAATTTCCATATTTGCCAGTTAAAATCAAGACTCCCACTGAAGCTCCATACATCAGGTACATCTAGTTCTCATGTCTACTTTATACCATGAATCCAATTAACCAGCAAGTATTATACAATTTTCTTTGAAATGTATCTGGTGTATTGATTTCTCTTTTCCCCCTTCCATTATTCTGCCCTCATCTCTTTACCCTTAGATTACCATAATAGTCTTCCTAGTTGACCATCCTGACCTCAATATCACCTATTTTCAGTTCTGTTTTGTATACTGACGCCAGACTACTCACTCGTACACACTCCATGGCTTAGGGATTTTCATACAGTAGACTCAATAAACATGAAAACACTAATTCACTTTCCCCTCAAGAACTTACAGTGGGGACTTCCCTGGTGGTACAGTGGTTAAGAATCCACCTTTCAATGTAGGAAACTCGGGTTGGATCCCTGGTCTGGGAACTAAGATCCCACATGCCTTGGGGCAACTAGTCTGTGAGCTACAACTAGAGAGAAGCCTGTGTGCCACTACAAAGAGCCTGCACACCACAACTAAGAAGTGAGAAGGTAGCATTGACATATATACACTACCATGTGTAAGATAGATAGCTGGTAAGAAGTTGCTATATAAAACAGGGAGCCCAGCCTGGCACTCTGTGAACACATAGAGGGGTGGGATGGGAAGAGGGAGGAAGGCTCAAGAGGGAGAGGACATATACATATTATGGCTGATTCAAATTGTTTAAGGCAGAAATCAACACAACATTGTAAAGCAATTATCCTCCAATTAAAAAAAAAGACCCAATGCAGCCATAAATAAATTAAAAAAAAAAAAGAGTTTACAATGGCTACAAATCATCTGCTAAGCTCAAATTCCTTTTTCTTTTTCCCCATCCCTATGGCCTGAACCAACCATTTCAGCTTTGACAGAACCCTATATTGTTCTTCTAGGCACTCTGCTTTCCTGACTTGTTGAACTCCTTTCCTTTCCCGAAACATAACTTACTTCACTCCATTGCCCCTGTTGGTTCCTATACCTTGAGCAAGAACACTCCCCTAATCAGTGCCAAAAGCCTAATATTTTTAACACCAAGTTAAAATGTCACTTGTTCTCTTACCTTGGTAGTATTAATGCTTATTCTGTGCCCCTGTTGTTCTTTGTTGGTATTTGAAACATTACTTTCTTCCTCGTATCATAGTAATATGTGTGTCTGGACTGTAAACTCCATGAAACCAGGAACTTTTATTCATTCTCATAACCCCTAGAACACTGGAATTAGTGCCTGGAATGTGCACAGTAGGCATTTGGTAATTATTGTTTGAATTGATTTGGCCGCATCTGTAAGTTTCTTACCCACCCTGTTTTCTATATCCCCACTCTTGGTCTCTACTTCTTTAATGGCCAGTCACGCAGCTCTCTTTGAATAAAATCCAGCTGGACACACCCAGCTCTGGTGAGACACTTCTAGTTTCAGCAGATGCAGCTTTTTGATGTCTGCTTAATTTCTAAGACTCACCATATTCTGGCCAACCAATTTACATAGTTTGCTTCTCATTTGTTTCTAAGCAAGTGTCCTTCACTCCACATTATGTGAAATATTTCAGCTCAGCCTTTGTTCATACTGTTATCTATTCCAGAAATACTCTCCCCTTATTTTGATCAAATCCTCCCCAAACTTCAGACCCAGTTTAAGTCTTGCTTTATCTATGATGTCATTTTTAACTATTTGAGCTCATGTTTATCTCTTCTGTGTCTGAATTCCTTTGGCAGAGATAATGTAACATATTATGGTATTCTCAAATTCCTTCATGCATCTGTCTTGCTTTCCTCAGCAAGAATATTGGCTCTTTGGGCCAAAGAGCATATCTTAATCTCCTTTGGTATAGTGTGACTGATTATTAGATTGATAAATCAACACGGCTATTTTCTTTCTTATTAATTTCTCATAAGTTGAAACAAACTTAGATCCCCAAGGCCTACTTTTGCTTGTAAAAACACTATATAACTAGGTTTGTGAGAAAACCTAAAGATGAGTCAATATTACTCAAGAGTAATTTTTAACAGCTAAATCAGATTTGTTAGCAGTTAATCTAGCTGGCTGTATTGCAATAGGTTAAGGAAGCTGGAAGAGCATGAATAAAAATGGTTGACCTCTGTGTTTACTTATGAGACATGGTTGTACAAGGCCCTAATAAATTAAACTTATTATCATTTTTTAATGATAGTAGAAATAATAAAGCCTAAATTCCAGGTGATTAGATCATTCTAGGACTAAAATCCATGTCGACGATATTTGGACTCCCGTCATAGATTTATTCCATTCGTGCTTTTAAAGGGATGTTTAAAAGGATGCATGACTAGGCCTGGTTTGACCCACAGAAGTCTGCATATACTCCACAGCTGACACAAGGAAGAGTGAGTGATAGTCTCTCAGTGGTGTCCAACTCTTTGTGAACCTATGGACTGTAGCCTCCTAGGCTCCTCTGTCCATGGAATTCTCCAGGCAAGAATATTGGAGTGGGTTGCCATTTCTTTCTCCAACACAAGGAACAGCTGGAAGGCAAAGCTGGAAAAAGGGCGCAGTGTAGCTTAGACCTCGTGTGAATTGCCTTCTGTATTTTCAAGATAGGCAGAGAGAAAAAATAACAGCATTTCTCTTCTTATTTCTTTATTTTCAGGTTCATTTCTTATTCTAAGGAATCAGCTTCCTCCTAAGCATTTTGATATTTTTCTAACACAATGAACTGTTTAACTGCATTTGAATTTTCCTACTGTTGCTTTAAAACCACTACAATAAACTATGCTATTGATTATGTCAGAAGGCCGATGAGATCAGACATTTTATAGAGGTCTGGTTTGCCTCTCACAATCACTCATTTCTATACTTTTTATGTTAATGAGGGTAAAAAGTTACATTCTTTCTTTGGTTTCTGTTTTGTCTTTCTCAGCTGCCACAGAATATGAACTACTTTATCCTCAAAGTCCCTCTGAAAGCCTTTAACCCTCACCAGTCACTTGTCAATGCTTTAATGGGTCACTTCAGTCATCATTTTCTTATGGCCCAGAAATAGCTTGTTACAAGAGTATTTGACTAGAAATGTTCCTCAATTTAATAAAGCTTTCTATTTTAAAAAGGAAAACACTTAGAAAATACAGTAATACAGAAATTTGAACATGAATGCTTGTAGCAGCATTAGTCATAATATTTGAAAAATGGAAACAACCCAAACATCCATCAATTGATGAACAGATAAACAAAATGTAGTATATCCACACAGTGGAATATTACTTGGCAATTAAAATAATGAAGTACTGATAGATGCTACAATATGCATGAACCTTGAAAACATAATGCTAAATGACAGAAGCCAGACACAAAGGACACATATAAAATGTACAGAATAGGCAAATTAAAGAGACAGCAGTGTTTGCCAAGGCCTGGGGGAAAGAGTAAATAAAGAATGACTACTAATAGGTAAGGGCTTCCCAGGTGGTGCAGTGGTAAGTAATTTGCCTGCAATGCAGGAGATGCAGATTCGATCCCTGGAATAGGAAGATCTCCTGGAGGAGGAAATGGCAACCCACATCAGTACTCTTGCATGAGAAATCCCATGGACAGAGGAGCCTGTAGCCGTGGGCTACAGTCCATGGGGTCGCAAAAGAGTTGGACACAACTTTGTGACTAAACAACAACAGCTAATAGGTAATGGGTATTTGGGGGTGATGAAAATATTCAAATGAGATTGTGATGATGTTTGCATAGCTTGGAATCTACTAAGAAAACCTTTGAATTATGTATTTTAATTGGGTGAGTTTGTATGGTATGTTAATTATATCTCAATTAAAAAAGAAAAACTTAGAAAACCCCTATTGAGGACTGCACTAGATCCCATTTCAAACACTGGTTTTGCATCAGAATCTCCAGAGGTGAGGATCTGGAATGTGCACTGTGACAAATTCCCGGGTGATTGTGACGCACAACTAAAGTTTGAGGATCACTGAATTAAAAGATATAAACTTTGCACTGTCTTCATGAGATCTAACTATATATGTTTCCACTCAGGGAGAGATTGTAACTACTCTCAAGTGAATAATAGTCAACTTCTTTGTTTAATTTTCTGATGTTATTGTTGTAGTTTGTGTATTTAAGTTTTTGGTGAATCTTTCTTTGTGTATCTACTTTCAACTTTCAGATCAAGTTTCTTTTAGACCTCTGAGAGGAATAGTGAAAACACAGGAAGCACTAATACTCTATTCCCTAATAAGTAAAGTCAGAGTTATTATCGCTCTCACTTTTGAAGGCATTATTTAAACAAAAAATTGTTCAAGTTTTTCTTCCTTCCACAGCTAATGGGAGAAAAACCAGATTCAGCATTATATAGCAAGTTAGAACTGAATGAAGTTAGAACTTAAATTCTGTCTTGAGTGGCTTTTTTATTCAGTTGTCATCAAAGTTTTGAATTGAATATCAGTCTGTAGTATTCATTTCCTTAAAAAAAAAAAAAGCAAAAATAACCGTATACCACATTCTGCATCTAAAGGAAAACCTCTTTTTCCTCTATCATTTTAGGAATTAAAGCTCTCACTCATATTATGACTACCCAAAAAGAAGAAAAAATTTCTGTATAATATTCAAAATAATAGATCAATCAATACTATCAGGATCTGGGGGCTAAATGAATCCTTTGATTATCATTTTGGAAAAATCCTTTCTTAGTTGGCAATTCCAGCTGATCTTGGTGATCTTATTACTAGAAGTAATTGAGCAAACTGGATCAACAATTGATGGGCAGTTGACAATGGGATAAATCTTAATAATAATATAGAACCAATTTAGGGAAGTATTTGGTAAATATAGTATGAATTTATAAATCTTGCATGTTTTCCATTGATGGAGTTACTGTGCTATTAGCTAACTAATAATTCATGAACTGAAAATGTTAGGTGATTTCTTTATCATAATTGTTTTTCAAATAAAAAATATCTGTTAAGCACAGTTTAGGAAGCTTTATTCATATATGAGAAAACCATTAACTATTTCCTGTAAATCTAAACATAATGGATTTTTTAAATGAACAAAGGCTAGGGTTTAATGCAGTGTCATTATCTGAAGTTTGATTTTCACATGTGAATAATTAGAAGCTGTTAATGTTCATAAAGTCAAGAAAATTCAATAAATATTTGTTGATAAAACTCTGATGTCAGGAAGTATGCTAGATAGGTATTATGCTATTAGATGAACAAGACATAGTGCCCGACCTTGAGAAGTTTAGTAGAAGAATGCAGGTAGTCTTACTTATTCATAAATTGTATCTGTAATAATAGACTATGGTTCCAGGTACTGAAAAAAAAAAAACCTGAATATGAAATATTAGTTTAGGTATTTGAACTTGGCAAAATGGAAAAGCTAAAAATCTTATCTTTCATAAAAGTCACAGTGATAAAAAAAAAGTCACAGTGATATATAGGCCGTGATAATAGAATTAAATTTCAAATGCTATGTTGTAAATAATGTTGATTTTTTTCTGGTTTCTTTTTAAAAAAAATAGAGTATAATTGCAATAATGATTCTTAATTAAACTATTTCCTATAGTTTTAATAGTTGGACACACAGCTTGAGATATGTCTTGTTACTCTTTGAGACTTCTGCATATTTCTTGCATTTTCATGAGTTTTAAACGTATAATCTTAGCACTTTGTTATTACAGTGCTTGACATTTAATTACTAAAGCCTTAAAAATATAAGGATAATACCAGCAAAATGTTAAAAATCCTCAAAATCCTCATATTTTAGTAATTAAAGAAGTCTGAAAATAAGATTCATTTGAGAGATCTTTTTTTATAGCCAAGTCTACTGGAAATAACTTTTGCATATCGTGCTGTTCTCTGAATGGGAATTTAGATATGGCAGATAGTATTATCTTTCCTAGTAAGTGTAGCAGGCTGCAGACTGCAGTTTCTTTTACTAGTACTCTTTTTTCCTCTTCTTACATAAAAACTTTTTAGATCCTGATATTAGATTTAGGTGAATTTATAATTGTTCTCATGTGTATTGCAAAAAAGCAGTCTATTGGAAGCTCCTTTTCAGTTCTTTATTGCTAGTAATAAAGGAGGAAAACTAGAAGTAAGTTTTCCTAAATTGATTCAGAAACTCAACTTCAGAAACCAATCATGGGATCAGGCCTTGTGCTGTGCTGGGAAAAACATATATTTGATAGTATCACAAGTGCAGTTTGAAATTCATCTTAAGTAAGGTGGCTAATGGGAATAATTTCCTTAAAAAAAAAAAAAAACCTTACAAACTACATGGAAAGAAAAGGTTAAACAAGAAAAATAGGTTACATGATAACATTTGTCATTTTGAAGCATAAAGTAAATCTTATAAATCTTCAGTTTCCTCCCAAATATTTTAGGATAATGACAGCCTGACTAATTTTTGAAAACCAGAATTCTATTTGCAACTACTTATCTGGTTGTTTTAAAAACTGAATGATTTTTACAGCATTTTTAGTTTCACAGAAAAACTGAGCAGAAAGTGCAGAGAGTTCCTATGTACCCCCTACTGACACATACACATAGCCTCCCCTCACTGTCAACATCCTGTACCGTTTGTTACAGAACCTACACTGATACATCTTGATCACCCAAGGTCCATAGTTTATATTAGGATTCACTCTCAGTGTTGTGAATTCTATGGGTTTTGACAAGTTATAATGGTGTGTATCCACCATTATAATGTCATATGTAATAGTTTCACTGCTCTAAAAATCTTTTGTTTTCTACCCATTCATCCCTCCTTATATTTTTAAAAGCTAGACTGTTCCATATCTCTTATCTGCCTGATCCAGAGTTTCTCACTCAGGGACTCTGAACATTTTGGACCAATTTTTTTGAGGGCGTATCTTGTGTACTGTGGAATGTTTAGCAGCATCCCTGGCCTCTACCCAAGCAAGAAACACTACCCATGCCAGAAACACTGCCATTCTTTGTTGGGCCAGCCCCAAATGTCTCAAGATATTGTCAAATGCCCCCTGGGAGTGGGTGGCAAAACTGTCGCTTGTTATGAACCACTCGCCTAATCCAAGGCCTACTTACTACTTTCAAGATCATGTCTATATTATTCTATTACAATTTGTACAGTTAGTCATTAAATGCCAGTCAGCAGATATTTAGTTTGCATAATTTGTGCTTGGCCATAGCCTGCTAAGAGCTGTTAAAAGTTTCAAGTATTAGAAGTGTTAGGACAGATAATGAGCTCTTACCATACATGTCATTATATATAAATCTATGCATGATATCTGCATTAAGCATTGAGGCATGATTAATCAAATCAGTTAAACCATCTTCATGATCTTGTGACTATTCACAGCAGCATGAACGGAAAGGGAAAATGCACTGATTGATCTTTGACTGCTTAACTGATTGGACCTGCTGTGCTGTGATCTGGTTCAGCAGTCACACGCAAGATATGAACTGTGTCCCTACAGAGAAACAGTTTTAAGTAACTAGCCAGGGAAGGTGGACTCTATGAAAATTTCTACTCCCATTCTACCTCCACCACCACATTTCAATGAAAGCAGGGAATTTTTGCCTAATTTCCATGGACAATTATCATAAATGTCTCAATCCTCCTTTCATTCAGCCTCTGTATATAGAGATGGACTAATGGGAAGCTGAAATCCTTTCTGATTCAGTCAGTTTCTCTGCTGTTCTGGTCGTTAAATTGGAATGCAAGTGAGCAAGGACAATTTGAGATTTTATTTGGAGATTTTTCTTGTAAATATTTAGGCATTAGAGCTGTCATTTAATTCATGACATAATTACCAAAAACTAAAAAGGGAATTGAAGTGGTAGGCTATGGGATATCTTAGCAAAACTAATCCTATTTGCACAATGGCCTCAAATTATGGGTTTCCTCCTTCTTGGGGGCAAACCTATTACACTCATTTTGATTTCTCCTCACTTTTGTTTGTTTGGCTTTTTATGATGGACCAAAAATAAATAAATTCAGAATCGACTCATTAAAAACAGTTTACTACATTTAATTTAGTTTTTATTTCCAAGATGCTTCTTGGAGGATATGGGGATCCTTATTCCTTGGGCTAAGTCACTTCAGTTGTGTCCGACTCTTTGCAATCTCATGAACCATAGCCCGCCAGGCTTCTCTGTCCATGTAATTCTCCAGGCAAGAATACTGGAGTGGGTTGCCTTTCCTTCTCCACCTTATTCCTTAGTTAATGGTAAAGAACCCACCTGCCAATGCAGGAGAGGTAAGGGATGTGGGTTCGATCCCTGGGTCAGGAAGATCCCCTGATGGAGGGCATGGCAACCCACTCCAATATTCTTGCTTGGAGAATCCCATGAACAGAGGAGCCTGGTGGGCTACAATTCATGGGATTGCAAATTCAGACATAACTGAAGAGTCTTACATGCATGCATGACTCCTTAGTTCTGAGACTGAATTTATACACACACACACACACACATATATATATATTCCCCTTTGTGGACCTCCCAATTGATCTTCTCACCCGTAAGTAACTTGTAAGATTCCTTCCAGCTCTAATTGTCTGTAATCCATTGTTTATTGTAATTAATATAGACTGGGTCACAATGCATGCTGGCACCTCAGCAAAAGGAACCAGAGGAAAGAGGTAGGAAAGAATCTTGGAGAGGGCCTAACTAAAATTTCATGACTAACTTGTTTGTAGGACTATTCCCTCAAGATTAAGTTTAGCCCATCACATGAGGTTTCAAAGATTGAGGCAAACTTTACTAAAGGCATGATCAGGTCCTGAACTTGGGGTTAGAGAAAGCAGTGGGACTAAACATTTGATGGCAAAGCCTGCTATCAGGTCATCTATCAAGATTAGAGAAGGAGACCAACTAAAAGATGAAGCCATGCAGAGCAGGATCCAGCTCCTAGGAGTGACAGAATAGAAAGGATTTCTTCGAGAATCAGTGCCCTAGCCAATCAGGTGGGAACTCGGGGAAAAGTCTAGCCTCAAACTGAGAATTATAGCTCTAAGCAGAAAACCAAGGCCAAAAACCAACCACAGAGGTTAAACCAACACTGTTGTATTGGGGAAGAGGAGGCAATTCAGTGAGCACACATCAGACATAGAGACCTTGGGTAGCAATATATATTCTATTATCCCTACTGGCAGGGTGGGATGCCTAACATCTTGCTCTCTTAGGCAGGATTTGGCTCACCAGATGTTGGAGGTAGAATACTCCTAGCCTCTGTCATAGCAAAGCTAGGAAAGGCAGGGATTAACAGAAGGCTACCTTATATACTTCATTTCATTCAACTCTTGTATTTGCCAATGCTTAAATAGTAACAAGAACATCATACTCATTGATTGCTAACTTCTCTATGACTTTTACTTAGATCAGAATTGATTGCAACTTCCTAAGGAATTAAATGTGATCCAGCTCTGATTATGGGCTATAAGACATCTGTATATCAGTGGAATTTACACATTACACCAGTACTGACAAAATTTTTTCTGTAAAGGTCCAGATAGCACATGTTTGAGGCTTTGCTGGCCATACGGTGTCTGTCATGAATCCTTAGCTCTGTCACTGTAGAATGAAAGCAGCCATAGACAATATGTAAACAAATAGATGTGGCTCCATTCCAATAAATCTTTAGGAACCTTGAAATTTGAATTTCATAAATTTTCATGTGTCATAAAAACAATGTTTTGATTTTTTTTCCAACTTAAAAATGTAAAAATCATTCTCAGCTTGTGGGCCATAGAAAAATAGGTAGTAGGTCATAGTTTGCAACTCCTGTACTAAAAGAAATTGCTTATTTAGTGAGAAGTGCATTACCTAATTCTGCTTAGCAGGACATCAACACCACAGTCAGGGTCACAAAATCCCACTGATAGAATTAGCCTTGCCCCAGCTCTGATGGAAGTCAGACCACAGACAGGGAGAATATAAGAAATTCTACACATTGTCCAGTTGTCAGTCTGTTAGAAGATCCTGCTCTATTTCTACACTTTCTTCTCATAATAGTTCTCTGACATGGTGGTTGTTGATAAAGCCACTTGAGTTGCCCTCCAGTTCTTACGAACATATTTTCCTGTATATCTGAGATTCTGCTTGGCACTCATTTCCTACAAAACTGGTGTCTGGCCATGACTCTCAACCCAAAGTCCTCATAGAGATGGAAGTGCTGTATAGTAATCTTAGTGCTTATAGCTGGATTCCTGTGATCTTCCTGATGTTAACCCTTTACCTGCCTGAATCACCCTCCTGTGGTTGGTCCATTTCTAGTTCATCGTGACCTGACCAATCTCACCAAGCCTGACAGAGGCAGTTAGTATCATTAACAGAGAGGCACATGGGAGAAGAAGATACTAATCTTCCAAATACTAATCATCCAAAGACTGTCTTCTTTAAATAACTTTCATTATAACCCAAAACCAAGATGGTGCAATCTCTTTGTCATGTTCTATCCTTTAGAAAGCACAGGTGTTGAGAATTAAATTTCTTTCTGCCACAATGAATGTTCAGTTCAGTTCAGTTCAGTCACTCAGTTATGTCCGACTCTTTGTGACCCCATGAACCACAGCACGCCAGGCCTCCCCGTCCATCACCAACTCCTGGAGTCCATCCAAACCCATGTCCATGAGTCGGTGATACCATCCGACCATCTCATCCTCTGTCATCCCCTCCTCCTCCTGCCTTCAATCTTTCCCAGCATCACGGTCTTTTCAAATGAGTCAGCTTTTCGCATCAGGTGGCCAAAGTATTGGAGTTTCAGCTTCAACATCAGTCCTTCCAATGAACACCCAGGATTGATCTCCTTTAGGATGGACTGGTTGGATCTCCTTGCAGTCCAAGGGACTCTCAAGAGTCTTCTCCAACACCACAGTTCAAAAGCATCAATTCTTCTGTGCTCAACTTTCTTCGTAGTCCAACTCTCATGTGTTCAATTGGAAAGTATCCACAGAAAATTCTTAGTAACTATAACAAGGTACAATAAAAAATATTTAGTTTTGGTCTTTACAATTCTAACGTTCAAGTCTCTTCATGGTTTGGGCTCATTCTTGATTAATTAAAAGCGTTCCAGAATTTAGTGGGATATGTTATGTGATTCAGTTGCATAGCTTTAGTATTTCTTATCATTCTTTCACATGTACCTAATTCTATACTATGATGGATGGCTATTCTCATATACCAATGTATAAACCACTTCTTCAAGATGAAACTAAACATTATAATGTACATGTTGCTACATTTCAACTTTTCATCAATATGTCATATGTCCTTTGCAAAAGCAATTGGAAAACTGTATTGATAGCACTCATTATGAGCTCTTTTACAGCATCGTCTTTTAGGATTTTAAATGGCTCAGCCAGAATTCCATCACCTCCACTAGTTTTGTCCATAGTAATGCTTCCTAGGGCCCACTTGACTTCACATTCCAGGATGTCTGGCTTTAGGTGAGTGACCACATCTTTGTGGTTATCTGGGCCATTAAGACCTTTATTTTGTATAGTTCTTCTGTGTATTCTTGCCTCCTCTTCTTAATCTCTTCTGTTTCTGTTAGGTCCTTGCCATTTCTGTCTTTTATTGTGTCCATCTTTGCATGAGGTGCTCCCTTGGCATCTCCAATTTTCTTGAAGAAAGGTTTAGTATTTCCAATTCTATTGCGTTCCCCTATTTCTTTGCATTGTTCACTTAAGAAGGCTTTCTTATCTCTGCTTGCTATTCTCTGGAACTCTGCATTCATTTGGGTATATCTTTCCCTTTCTCCCTTGCTTTTCACTTCTCTTCTTTTCTCAGCTATTTATAAGGCCTCCTCAGACAACCACTTTGCCTTTTTGCGTTTGTTTTTCTTAGGGATGGTTTTGGTCACTGCCTCCTGTACAGTGTTACAAACCTCTGTCCATAGTTCTCCAGGCACTCTGTCTACCAGACCTAATCCCTTGAATCTATTCATCACCTCCAGTGTATAATCGTAAGGGATTTGATTTAGGTCATACCTGAATGGCCTAGTGATTTTCCCTCAGTTCAGCTCAGTTGCTCAGTCATATCCAGTTCTTTGTAACTCCATGGACTGTGTAGCACACCAGGCTAGACAGTGTGTTGTGTGCATCACCAGTGCCTGGAGCCTGCTCAAATTCATGTCCATCAAGCTGATGATGCCATCTAACCATCTCATCCTCTGTCATCCCCTTATCCTACTTTCTTCAATTCAAGCCTGATTTTTGAAATGAGGAGCTGATGATCTGAGCCACAGTCAGTTCCAGGTCTTGTTTTTGCTGACTGTATAGAGCTTCTCCATCTTTGGCTGCAAATAATATAATCATTCAGGTTTCAAATGAAATTAAAAGATATTTTCTCCTTGGAAGAAAAGCTATAACAAATCTTGGTAGCATATTAAAAAACAGAGACATCACTTTCCTGACAAAGTTCCACATAGTCAAAGCTATGGTTTTTCCAGTAGTCATGTATGGAAGTGAGAGTTGGACCATAAAGAAGGCTGAGTGCCAAAGAACTGATGCTTTCCAATTGCAGTGCTGAAGAAGAATTTTGGGAGTCCCTTGGACAGCAAGGAAATCAAACCAGTCAATCCAAAAGGAAATCAGTCCTGAATATTCATTGGAAGGACTGACGCTGAAGTTGAAGCTCCAATACTTTGGCCATCTGATGCGAAGAGCCAACTTATTGGAAAAGACCCTGATGCTGGGAAAAATTGAAGGCAGGAGAAGGGAGCGACAGAGGATGAGATGGTTGGATGGCATCATTGACTGAATGCACATGAGTTTGAGCAAACTCCGGGAGATAGTGAAGGACAGGAAGCCTGGCATACTGTAGTCTATGGGGTTACAAAGAGCTGGACTCAAGTTAGCTACTGAAGAACAACAAATTATGAGCTAATTTATTTTGGAGAATGACATCTAGGAATGTATTTCTTTTAAAATATAATTTCACTTATTTATTTTTGGCTGTGCTGTGTCCTTGTTGTTGTGCAGGCTTTTCTCTAGTTGTGGCAATTGAGGGCTACTCTCTAGTTGAAATGCATGAGATTCTCATTGCACAGGCCTCTCTTGTTGTGGAGACAGTGTCTAGGGCACATGGGCTCAGTAGTTGTGGCTCCTGGGCTCTAGAGTACAGGCTCAATAGTTGTGCCACGGGCTTAGTTACTCTGCAGTATATGAGATATTCCAAGATCAGGAATGGAACCCATGTCTCCTGTATTGGGCATGTGGATTCTTTACCACTGAGCCACCAGTGAAGCCCATGGGAATGTGTATTTCTGATCTAAGTTTTGCACCTGACCTTTCATCAAGAGGAAATTTCTACCAGGATTTTCCAATGAGATTATTCACAAAAAATCTGCATTATCTGCAATTCAGCGACAATTGATGATGGAGATAGCGTGACATAAGGATTTAAAGTGTCCATTATTAAAGAACTTGAAAGTGAAAGTGAAAGTGAAGTCGCTCAGTCATGTCTGACTCTTTGCAACACCATGGACTCTAGCCTACCAGGATCCTCTGTCCATGGGATTTTCCAGGCAAGAATACTGGAGTGGATTGCCATTTCCTTCTCTAATTAAAGACCTTACTTGTATACAATTCTGAAAATCAGGTATCTAGACAAAGCCCTGATTTCTAAATAGAAGTGTGGAGTTACAATCACCTGTTATTCTCCACAACCAGGACATGCCATCAAATTGGCTTGTTTGGATTACTTTGGTTATGTTTATTTCATTATCATATTTGGCACAGGCTAACAAATTGACACTTTGGGAACCACTCCAGGTTCTTTGTTATACAAATATTACCTCAGAACAAAATATATAAATTCTTTAATGAATATATTTGTTCCATGGGAAAGTGAGTCTCATGATTTTATTTTCCCATGAACCACACAATTCTTAATAACACAGAAGAAAGGAGTCATAAAAAAAAACGTGGGAAAATAGAGAGGAAAGCAAGGAAAGTGCTAATCTAACTAGCTTCAGCTTCCAACTTTGACACTGCTTTCATTGGTTTCAAACAATATCTATATGCTTTTTTCTCCTGTTGTTATTGTTGTTGTTCATTGCTTGGAGCTTGAAACTATAACAAAAAATAGGAAATCTTTCCTTTCTTCAACTCTTCAGTCTAGATAGTAATAATTTTTTACTCTAACATTCAGACTTAGGTCTATAAGGTTTTTAACTAACTTCATTTATCTTAGATTTATACTACATCTGCTCATAGGAAGTGTTTATAAATTCCTCATGAAGTCAGTACCATGCAGTACTCACTGTTACCCTTATTTATCATTGTTTCTGGGATGTGAGTTACCCATGCAGGTGCTCAACTCTTTCATCTCTCAAATTATGACTTTTTGTCTTTGACCTTCATAACTCCACTCTGCTTAACAGGACCCCACAAGCTCTTTATTGTCCTTTATTTGCTCTATATTTTTTTCTCTCATAATATTGGCTGATAGGTTCTTGTGTGACATTCTCTGAGTTCTGCATGGACTGGTATGTTAGAAGCTAACCTCCAATTACTATTTCCTGCTTTCTTTTTTTTTTTAAGGAAAAATATTTATTTATTTATTTTATTTGGCTGTGCTGGGTCTTAGCTGCAGCATGCAGGGTCTTTTGTTTTTAGTTATAGCATGTGGGATCTAGTTCCCTGACCAGGGATTGAACCTGAGCCTTCTGCATTGGGAGCATGGAGTATTATCCACTCACTGGACTAACAGGGAAATTCAGTTTTGTACTTTCTTAAACTTGAAGCACTAAAATTCAGAAGTCACAGAATTCTTTATTGATCATGTCCAACTTTTCTTTCTCTGATGACAACCTGCCTTCTCACTATAATTACTGAGGGTCATGCAAAAGGTCCCCCACCCCCACCCCAGCAGACCTAATCCTGTGAGGGGAACCATGCAGTGAACAGGGAACTGGCACCAGAAATTTCTGAATCAGTCCTATCATTTCTTATTGAAAAAATCCCCAAACTCCAGAGGTCCTTTCATCTTCTGTTACCTTTATTCCCACAAACCAGTTTCTTTTAGCATCATATTTCCCCGCAAACAGTAGTCAAGAACTCTAGCTCTTCTTCCACCTTTCCATCTTTGATAGTGACATTTCTCAGTTGAACCACCTTATTTATAGCTTTATGCTTTGTTTTACCAGTGTTGGCTGCTGCCTCTTAAGCATATTCTTTATATATTTTGAACACTTGCTGCCTTTCTTCTTTTGCTCTTGCCAATATGATATCACACATCAGCTGCAACTGGTGTAATTTGCCATGATTAGACATGACCAAAGGAAGCCCTAGTGAGGACAAAAATGGAGAACTCCTATATCCTGTTATAATACATGCAGAGAAAATCAGAGATTGTCCTAGTACTAGCATAGCAAAGACTTCAAGGCCCCAGCACATAAATTGGGCCTAGGTAATATGACTTCCTTAGTAGAGGAATTACTGCCTTCTCTAGCACTATGAGTTGTCTCTGGGTGCTGAATATGGGGCCAAGGAAGGTGTAAAATACAGCAAGCTAAAATTCACACTCCCCTAATCTGGTTGGTGTTTCTCTCTGTGTGGGATGCCTAGATAAGAATTTATGGCATGCCTCTGAAAAATGCAAGGGAAACCATGGGCAGAAAGGTCAACTCTGATATCTTTATCTCATTTGTATCCTTTGAGCTGCTGACCTACTTTGAATGTAAGCCAAAGTGCAAGTAACCTTGAATGGGACTCAGGCTTTCTGAATTTGCCTCTTGTAACTGGAAATCAATTGTTCCTTTTCTTATTTCCATTGATCTGTAGATCTTATCAGCAGGTCTCCAGGATAACACATAGAGGCAGGAGCTCTATGGGAGTCCTTACCCCACTCATCCGTTCAAATTAATTTCTTGCCCCCATCCCCTTTGTTGTAATTTCATTGACCATTGATTCTGGATATGTGAATGTCCTGACATTGAGTAAAATCAGTTTATCTTCAAAAAAAAATGTTTTGAGCACCTACAATATGCCAGGTAGGTGCACTGGGGATATAGAACTGAACAATGGAGGTAAAGACTCCCCTGGAGTTACCATTAGACAGTATGTTAGGTGGTGAAAAGTGATGTGGAGGAAACAGAAGAAGCAAAAAAGCAGAACAAGGAGTGCTAGGGGCTACTTTCAATGGGTGATTAGTGAAAACATCACTGAAAAGGTAACATTTAAGGAACAATCTTGAAGGAAATGAGGATGCAAGTCACACAGTATCCCAGGGAAGATAGTTTCGGGTGAAAAGACCAGCAAGTGAACACTCCCTGAGCTGAGAGCAGGCTGAGGATTTTTAAGAGATAGCAAAGTCAGTGTGCCTGTAAAGAAGTGGGGAGAGGGCACCATGAAGGCCCATATGCAATTGCAGGGTACCTTTAATATGCCCTACCATGGCTGGAAGAGAAAGTCATGATTTGGGATGACTTTTCCTCATTTACCTGTGATAAATATCCTTCCTACCTCCTTCCATGAGCATTTTCTGCTGTACCTCAAGCTCAAGTCTACTAGTCATCTTCTGGATGATGCATGCTGCTCATCTTAGGTGTAAGTTGCCCACTAACTTTGTGAAATTAATGCCAATGAATGGTATCCAGTTTCTAACATCCTATCTCCATTTTAAAAGCATGATATTATACACAATAATGAGAGCTATCGTATGTTGGGTAACTGCCATGCGATAGATACCTTACTAATGTTGTATAATTTGATCACCCAACAACCCTGTGATGCAAATGAAGATACTGAGTTCATTTTACAGTTGAGGATCCTGAGGATTAGTGAGGATGAACACTGTGCTTAACATTATAAAGCACTAAATGGTAGAGTTGGGCTTTAAACCTAAGATCCTTCTCCTTTCACCATACATCAACATTGAAAGCAGCACTATTCACAATAGCCAAATGATGGAAATAATCCAAATTTCTATCAACAAATTAGTAGATAAATAAAATTTGGTACATTAATAGTGGAATATTATTCAGCCTTACAAAAGAATGAAATGCTAATACGTACTACAACGGGAATTACCCTTCAAAATAATATGCTAAATAAAAGCAGCCAAACACAAAAGACCATGTAGTATATGATTCTGTACATGAAATGTCCAAAATAGGCAAATCCATAGACACAGAAAGCAGATTAGTGGTTGCCTGGGGTTAGGGGTAGAAAAACAGATCAACTGTATATGAGCATGAATTATTTCATTGGGATAATGAAAATATTCTAAAACTGGAAATATAATAGCTATGTAATTCTATAAATTTACTGAAAAGACATAAGATGGTATGTAAATTCTACCTCAATGAAGCTGATTTTTTTAAGAGACAGGTCTGACTTTCTAGAGCTTTACTGGATTAGAAGAACACAGTATATGATGCAAGTGAAGGTTACACTATCCAGGAACAAAAATGGAGCATTTTGAAAAGTGGGAGAGAGAAAGAAGGTAGAGTAAGAGACCAGACATGAAAGCTCCTCCCCCCTCCCCCATCCATCTGACCATCATGAGAACGGAATCTGAGGGAATGAGTGAAGGTTTGACAAACATTTTCCAACGGAGTTTGAGGGAAAATTGAAAATAGGGTGGAATTTTTACCCAATTTGGTCTTTGGAACTCAAAGACACCACCTTTCTGTGCCCTCTTACTAACAAGGGGTGATGATAACAGAAAAGAAATGGATACAAGACATATTTAGGCAGAGACTGAGTCCTGTCTCCCTCAGCTCCTACCTGGCATATGCTAATCCAGAAGATCGTACATGTTCCCAATGGAGGACATGGAAAATAGCTGAATGCTGAAAGCCAGCATGCCTGCCATGGGGCCACTGCCATGAGGAGCAAAGTGACCCAACGGCAGAGATTTCAGGAAGACAGCCTCATTAAAGGGATGGAGAATGTGGCTGAGATTCAGAAGATCTGAAAGGCAGGTAAGAGAAGAAATAGTACCAAGATGGCAGGGTGGTGAAAACCCTGGCCCTTACATGGGCTGAGATCATAGACACTATGTTCCACAAGCCCCAGATTTCATCATTAAATGCCAGAAGGGTGCCAATGTTATGTGCGTGTGTCAGAGGGAGCATTGCTGAGGACATTACTATAGAGGCCAATGAAGAACCACACAAGGACACCGATGTCAGCTGGTTGCTCCTTCTGTCACCATCTTGAGGAGTAAGGACATAGAAGTGGCTTGTGTGGCCACAGCTTGTCCAGGGGAAGGTTGAAACTCTGAGAATTATTCAAAGGAACTAAGATAACCCACAAAATACTTCTTTCAAAATTCCTTAATTTCCTCCCCCACCTTTCTTGAAGTACAGTTAATTTACAATGTTGTATTAGCTTCAAGTCCAGCCAAGTGATTAAGTTATATACATATATACATATTCTTTTTAAGATTCTTTTCCATTATAGATTATTACAAGACACTAAATATACTTCACTGTGCTATACAGTAGGCCCTTGTTGTTTATCTATTTTATAGATAGTAGTGTGTGTATGCTAATCCCAAATTCCTAATTTATCCCCCCCAGCACTGCTATCCCCTTTCATAACCATAAGTTTGTTTTCTCTGTCTGTGAGTCTATTTATGTTTTGTAAATAAGTTCATTTATATCATTTTTAGATTCTACATATAAGTGATATCATATGGCATTTGTCTAACTTACTTCACTTAGTATGATCATCTCTAGGCCCATCCATGTTGCTGCAAATGGCATTATTTCATTATTTTTTATAGCTGAGTAATATTCCCTTGTGTGTCCATATATATGTATACTGTTTGCCTTTTCATACTGTTCATGGGGTTTTCAAGGCAAGAATATTGAAGTGGTTTGCCAGTGCCTTCACCAGTGGACCATGTTTTGTCAGAACTCTCCACTATGACCCATCCATCCTGGGTGGCCCTACATAGCATGACTCATAGTTTCATTGAATTAGACAAGGCTGTGGTCTATGTGATCAGTAATACTGAAGAAGCTGAAGTTGAACGGTTCTATGAAGACCTACAAGAACTTTTAGAACTAACACCTAAAAAAGATGTCTTTTTCATTATAGGGAAATGGAATGCAGAAGTAGGAAGTCAAGAGATACCTGGAATATTAGGCAAATTTGGCCTCGGAGTACAAAATGAAGAGTACAAAATGAAGCAGTGTTTTGCCAAGAGAGCACACTGGTCATAGCAAACACCCTCTTCAAACAACACAAGAGAAGACTCTACACATGGACATCCCCAGGTGGTCAATACCAAAATCAGATTGATTATATTCTTTGCAGTCAAAGATGGAGAAACTCTATACAGTCAGCAAAAACAAGACTGGGAGCTGACTGTGGCTCAGATCATGAACTCCTTATGGCAAAATTCAGACTTAAGTTGAATAAAGTAGGGAAAACCACTAGGCCTTCAAGTCTGACCTAAATCAAATCCCTTACGATTATACAGTGGAAGTGACAAATAGATTCAAGGGATTAGATCTGATAGTCAGAGGGCCTGAAGAACTATGGACAGAGGTGTGATATTGTACAGGAGGCAGTGTTCAAGATCATTCCCAAGAAAAAGAAATGCAAAAAGGCAAAATGGTTTTCTGAGGAGGCCTTACAAATAGCTGAGAAAAGAAGAGAAGTGAAAAACAAAAGAGAAAAGGAAAGATATACCCATTTGAATGCAAAGTTCCAAAGAACAGTAAGGAGAGATTAGAAAGCCTCCCTCAGTGATCAGGGCAAAGAAATAGAGGAAAACAATAGAATGGGAAAGACTAGAGATCTCTTCAAGAAAATTAGGGATACCAAGGGAACATTTCATGCAAAGATGGGCACAATGAAGGACAAAAATGGTATGGACCTAACAGAAGCAGAAGATATTAAAAAAGAGGTGGCAAAGATACACAGAAGAATGATACAAAAAAGATCTTCAGTGACCCAGATATTGTGACCTAGATAATCACAATAGTGTGATCATTCACCAGAGCCAGACATCCTAGAATGTGAAGTCAAGTGGGCCTTAGAAGTATCACTACAAACAAAGCTAGTAGAGGTGAGAATTCCAGTTGACCTATTTCAAATCCTAAAAGATGATGCTGTGAATGTGTTGCACTCAATATGCCAGCAAATTTGGAAAACTTAGCAGTGGCCACAGGACTGGAAAAGGTCAGTTTTCATTCCAATCCCAAAGAAAGGCAATGCCAAAGAATGTTCAAACTACCACACAATTGCACTCATGCTAGCAAAGTAATGTTCAAAATTCTCCAAGCCAGGCTTCAACAGTACGTGAACTGTGAACTTCCAGATGTTCAAGCTGGATTTAGAAAAGGCAGAGAGAGGAACCAGAGATCAAATTGCCAACATACATTGTGTCATCAAAAAGCAAGAGTATAATATAAATGTACTCAGTACCACAAAACTATACACCTAAAAATGATGAAGACCCCAGTATTCATTGCAGCACTACTTATAGTAGCCTGGACATGGAAGCTGACTAGATGTCCACTGACAGATGAATGGATAAAGAAGTTGTGGTACATATATACAATGGAATATTGTTTATTTGCTAAGTCAAGTCTGATTCTTTTGTGACCCCCATGGGTAATAGCCCACCAGTCTCCTCTGCCCATGGAATTTCCCAGGCAAGAATACTGGTGTGTGTTGCTATTTCCTTCTCCAAAGGATCTTCCTTACCTAGGGATCGAACCTGTGTCTCCTGCATTGGTAAGTGAATTCTTTATCACTGATCCACCACAGAAGCCCATGATGGAATATCACTCACTTTAAAAAGAAACAAATTCGAATCAGTTGAAGTGAGGTGAATGAACCTAGAGCCTGTTATACAGAGTGAAGTAAGTCAGAAAGAGAAAAACAAATGTTGTATATTAATGCATAATATGAAATCTAGAAAAATGGTACAGATGAATCTATTTGCATGGCAGAAATAGAGATGCAGCAGTAGAGGTGGACTTGTGGACACAGCAGGGAAAGGAGAGTGGGATGAATTGAGAAAGGAGAGTGGGATGAATTGAGAAAGGAGAGTGGGATGAATTGAAAAAGTAGCATTGACATATATACACTGCCATGTATAAAATAACTAGTAGGAAGTTGCTGTAAAACACAGGGAGCTAAACCCAGTGCTCTGTGACAACCTAGAGGGGTGGGATAGGAGTAGGGTAGGAGGAAGTTCAAGAGGGAGGGGCTATATGTATACTTATGGCTGATTCATGTTGTACAGCAGAAACCAACACAACATTGTAAAGCAATTATTCTCCAATTAAAAATAAAATTTAAAAAATGGTGAAGATAGTAAATTTTCTGTTACATATATTTTACCACAAAAAGTTGGAGAAAACCTGAAAAAAAAAGTGACCCATGGTCATACATCTGTTTAAGTGGTAAAATCAATAATTGAAGTTAGACATGCCTGATAAAATCCATGTTCTTTTCATGAAACAATGCAAATACTATAATCAAATAATGTGACTGGATTTATTTATAAACATAATAATCCTTTCAAGGAATCATCTTGGGCAACTCTGTTGTATTCTGATTATTTGAAAATTCTGTGGGACTTGTCTTCAAAAATGTCATCACAGACTATGAATCATTGGTTTCATTCTTCTCAATGGTGGCAAATTTTAGTTCTTTGAGAGGGATTGATTTTTGGAAACTGACAATAGTCATTTTATTGATTTAAATATGATTAAGCTGGATAATACAATTTGAGCAGAAATAAGTTGTATTTCTAACATAGCACATATAATTGTGCTTATTTCCTTGCCTGATTCATACACCAGCTAAGTACCTAAAGACTTAAGAGATTAATGAGCAGATACTTAAATACATCTCCCAAAAGAATCACTTCAATTTTGAAGGTCAACACTCATTAGAAAATACAGGTTCAGAATATCTATTTTGCTGAGATAGAGAATAGCCTAACTACTACAAAACAAAACAGATATATCATGTATTCCCCAGCAAGAGTTCACAACGATCAGTTGGATTAACTCAAAAATAACAGTGGTGGTCCTCTCAATATTAAGCTTCAATTTTATGTCTCATAATTCAGTTTCAGTCTGGCATCTTCCCTAGAGATAAAACTTTTTTAAAACAGATTAACCATCAACCAGAAAGATTCATGACAGCAATGTGTAGACTGTATATATAAGAATAAATACAATTTAGGAGGAGTTCTTTGTTTTATCTGAAAAAGATAAGAACCTCTGCGTGTTTGCCCATTTTTATAACCTAATCTCTTTTGGTAAGAATACAACTTTTGGATGCATCTGTTCAGCAATAAATTTCTTTCTTCATTTTCAACCAAATGCTTGATCTGTAGACATATTACTTCTTGCTGATTTTAGAATTATCTGATTGTTAGAGCAGTAAGTAGTCTGTAATTAGATTATAAAAATTTGAGTACAGATTATTTTAATGCAACATTATGCACAGAATGAGATAGAGAATAGCCTAACTACTACAAAACAAATATTTGTAGTACTTGAGTATTGATATATTGAAAGAATTCAATTGAACCATACATTTGGTTACAGCTGAGTGTTTGATTCTATTCATAGGATGCATTTCTTTCTCATTGTAGATTGTCTATATACTATCCATCCCTAATCACTTAACTCCAAGCCAACATTTCCCAGGCATTCTCCTTCCCAAATACCAGACTCCTATCCAGTTGCATTTGGGGCATTTCCACTTAGGTAATCATAGTTAAGACTTAGGAATGGCTATGCAGACTGTGTACTATTCAATTTACAGAGACTACAATATAAAATATTGTCTCTTGGAGTTGTGCAACACACCTACCTTGTCTTCAGACAAAGCACATCCAAAATTAAACTTGCAAGTCCTTCCACCAAATTGACCTTGTCTTGCTGAATTCCATTTCCACTGAACTAATAGCACTGCCTTTTCTCTATCACTTAGCTTTGAAGTTTCAAAGTCTTCTTGACAACTCCTCTTGTGCTCTACATTCTATCAGTGACTGTGCCAAATTGATTTTCAAGGCTACTGTCAGATCCATCTTCTGTTTTTCTTTCACAATGAAAAACCTGACCATTCCCTCATTGTTTAGAATTGTAGAACTGCACATTTGAAAACAATAATGATGTTGCAGATCCAGGCCAAATCACTCTTACAGATGAGGTAACAAGTCAAGTAAAGGGAAATTACTTGCTGACGGTTGTGTACATAACTATTTTAGTGACAGAAATGGAATTAGAGCAGGAATCTCCTAGTTCTCATGCCTCCAATCCTTTAATTATAAAATTATTGTCATTTTCCCCTCCTGTTTCCCTCATCTATTTTCTGTGTCTCCCCACTTCAATCCATCCTACACTCTTTGACCAGATTAGTCTATATATAAAAGTATTGCTTTTCTTTTTAAATGTTTTTTTGTTCCACATCATTTTATGAAGTGCAAATTCATTAATGAAACAACATAGATGCAGACTGCTTTCTTTTTTAAATTAATTTTTATTAGAGTATAGTTGCTAATTTACACCGTTTTATTAGTTTCTGCTGTACAGCAAAGTGAGTCAGCTATACATATATATATATATTCCCTCTTTTGTAGATTTCCTTCCCATTTAGGTTATTACAGAGCACTGAGTAGAGTTCCCTGTACTACACAGTAGGTTCTCATTGGCTATCTATTTTATACATACTATATATATAGTATGTATATCCCAATCTTCCAATTCATCCCACCACCCTCCAGCCCACTTGGGATCCATAACTTTGTTCTCTACATCCATGTCTCTTTCTGCTTTGCAGATCTGTACTATTTTTCTAGACTCCACATATAAACTATATTATACAATATTTGTTTTTCTCTTTCTGACTTACTTCATTTTCTATGACAGTCTCTAGTTCCATCCATGTCTCTGCAAAAGGCAATATTTCACACCTTTTTATGTTTGAGTAATATTCCATTGTATAATATATATGTACCACATCTTTATCTGTTCCTTTGTTGATGAATGTTTAGGTTGTTTCCATGCACTGGCTGTTGTAAATAATGCTGTGATGAACACTGGGGTGGAGGTATCTTTTTGAATTATAGTTTTCTCCAGGTATATGCCCAGGAGTGGGATTGTTCTTTTTTTTTTTTTTTTTTCCAAAGGAGTATT
>NC_057419.1:125506970-125519413 GCF_019320065.1 Cervus canadensis | reverse complement strand
TGCACCCAATGTTCATCGCAGCACTGTTTATAATAGCTAGGACACGGAAGCAACCTAGATGCCCATCTGAAGATGAATGGATAATGAAGCTGTGGTACATATACACCATGGAATATTACTCAGCCATCAAAAAGAATTCATTTGAATCAGTTCTAATGAGATGGATGAAACTGGAGCCCATTATACAAAGTGAAGTAAGACACTTAAGTCTTTAATACATTTTGAGTTTATTTTTGTGTATGATGTTAAGGAGTGTTCTAATTTCATTTATGTTACATGTAGCTTTTTTCCAGTTTTCCCAGCACCACTTGTTGAACAGACTATCTTTTCTCTATTGTATATTCTTGCCTCCTTTGTCATAGATTAGGTGCATGGGCTTATCTCTGGGCTTTTTATCCTATTCCATTGATCTATATTTCTGTTTTTTGTTCCAGTACCATACCGTTTTGATTACTGTAGCTTTGTAGTCTGAAGTCAGGGAGCCTGATTCTTCCAGTCCCATTTTTCTTTATAAAAGTTGCTTTGGCTATTTAGAGTCTTATATGTTACTGTACATAGAAAATCCTAAAGATGCCACCAGAAAACTACTAGAGCTCATCAGTGAATTTGGTAAATTTGTAGGCAACAAAATTAATACACAGAAATCTCTTTCATTAATATACACTAACAATGAAAGATCAGAAAGAGAAATTGAGGAACCAGTCCCATTTACCATCACAACAGAAACAATAAAATACCTAGGAATAAACTTACCCAAGGAGGCAAAAAACCTGTACTCAGAAATCTGCAAGATACTGATGAAAGAAATTAAAGGCAACACAGACAGAGAGATGTTCTTGGATTAGATGAATCAATATTGTGAAAATGACTATACTACCCAAAGCAATCTACAGATTCAATGCAATCCCTACCAAATTACCAATGGCATTTTTCACAGAATTAGAGCAAACTACCTTTCTAGTATAGTTTAAAAACAGAAAATATATCAATGTAATTCTCCATATTAATTGATTAATGAGAAACATTGCTTAGTTGTGGCATTTCAAGAAAATATTTGCTAAGTTTCAATACTAATGTATAGAAAAAGAAACCCAACTTAAATCATTTTTCCCACAGAAAGGAAAACGTATGTTCACACAAAAACCCGTGTGTTGATATTCACAATAGTTTTCTTCATAAATAGCTAAAAACTGGAAAGAATCTAGATATCCTTCAACAGGTGGATGGTTAAACTGTGGTGCATCCATACCATGAGATGACAGTCAGCAATAAAAAGAAATGAACTATTGATGCATGTCTCAACCTACGTAGATCTCCAGAGAATTATGCTCAATGAAAAAAGTCAATCCAAAAGGTTACATACTCTGTGCATGCATTTAAATAATAATACAGAGATAACAAAATTAGAAACGGAGACCAGATTAGTGATTTCTAGGGGTTAAGGATAGAGGTTAAGGGAGTGATAAATATAACTATAAAGAGGTTCCACAAGGGCACTCTGGGAACAGTTCTGCATCTTGACTATGGTGGTGATCATGCAAATTCATATGTGTGATAAAGTTGCATGGTTATACACACAAACATGCATTCACACACACACAAATGAGTACATAGAAAACTGGCGAAATCTGAATAATATCTATGGATTGTACCATTTTCAGTTTCTGGCTTGATATTATAGTTATTCTGGATGTTAACCACTGGGGGAAACTGGGTAAAGGGTACATAGGACTTCTCTGTGCACTTTTTTTGGTAACTCTCTGTCAAAATATAATTATCCCAAAATAGAAAACTTTAAAAAAAATAAGATAGATTTTAAGCAAAAAAAGAAAAATTTGACTTGCTGTCATTCTTCAGTTTAAATCATGAAAACTTGGATCCTGCCCAGATTGAGGCAGGTGATTTAATGCCTTCTTATCAATTAATGTGCAGGTGGTTAAAGCTTCTTCACTGATGAGAAGATCAGAGGTGGAAAGGGGAGCTCACCAGAGACTGGAAGAAAATGTTGCAAATCATATTTCTGATAATGGATTTCTATTAACAATATTATTTTATCAACAATAAAGAAATAAATGACCTGGTTTTTAATTAATTAATAAATTAATTAATTTGGCTGTGCTGGGTCCTTGTTGCAGTGTGGGCTTTTCTCTAGTTGTGGTGAGCAGGGGTTACTCTCTAGTTGCAGTGCACTAGCTTCTCATTGTGGTGACTTCTCTTGTTGCGGAGCACAGACTCTAGAGTACAGGCTCAATAGTTGTGGTGCATGGGCTTAGTTGTCCCATGGCATGTGGGATCTTCCCGGATAGGGAATCGAATCTGTGTCTCCTGCAGTGGCAGGCAGATTCTTTACCACTAAGCCACCAGGGAAGCCTGACTGATTTTTTTTTAATTTATTTTTTATTGAAGGATAATTGCTTTACAGAATTTTGTTGTTTTCTGTCAAACCTCAACATGAATCAGCCATAAGTATACATATATTCCTTCCATTTTGAACCTCCCTCCCATCTCCCACCCCATCCCACCCCTCTAGATTGATACAGAGCCCCTGTTTGAGTTTCCTGAACCATACAGCAAATTCGCATTGGCTATCTATTTTACATATGTTAATGTAAGTTTCCATGTTATTCTTTCCATACATCTCACCTTCTCCTCCCCTCTCCCCATGTCCTACTGAAGAATTTATTTACAGGGCAGCAATGGAGAAACAGACATAGAGAATAGACTGAGTTTTTAAATGGACAAAATTTGAACAGATGCTTCACCAAAGAAGATATGTGGATAACAAATATGCACATGAAAAGATGCTCAACGTTATTAGTAATTAATTAAATGCAAATTAAAACCACAATGAGATACCTCTGTATTCTAATGTGCTGTGTACTCAGTTGCTCAGTCGTGTCTGACTCTTTGAGACCCCATGGACTGTAGCCCACCAGGGAACTGTCCATAGAATTTTACAGGCAGGAATACTAGAGTGGGTTGCCTTTTTCGGGGGATCTTCCCACCTCAGGGATCAAATTCAGATCTGCTGAATTACAGGCAGATTCTTTACCATCTGAGCCACCAGGGAAGACTTACATACTGGTCATATGACCCAGCAATCCCAATCTTAGGTTTCTCCCCACAAGAAATGAAGACAAAGGCCTCACAAAAACCTATATGGAAATTTTCATAGCAGCTTTATTCATAATTGCCAAAATTTAGAAATAATCCTTAAAATAGTAAATAAACACACTATAGCACATTCATATAATGAAATGCCAGTCAGCAACAAAAAGAAACAACATGAATGAATCTTAAAAACATTATGCTTAGTGAAAGAAGCCAAACACCAAATATCTACATATAGTATAGTCCCATTTACATGAAATTCTGGATAAGACAAAACTGTTAGTTTAGAAAATAAGTTTCCAGGGATCCAGGGATCTTGGAGATTGTGGGGGAGAGACTAAAAAGAGGTATCGTGTCCTGTATCTTCTCTTTTGGTGCTGATTATGCAACTCCAGGTGTTTGTCAAAACTCATAAAACTGTACATCAAAAAAGAATGAATTTACTAGACATAAGTTTAAAAAATAATTTCTAAAAGGGAAAAAAGGCAAGTCAAAAGAGAAGAAATCCAAAAGGCCAATACATTGATGAAAAGATCCTCAAATTTACTAATATTAGGCAGTGCAAATAAAAAACCTTGTGAAATAAAATTTCCCACTTTCAAGGTTGGCAAAAACTAAGAAGTCTGTTGATGATTCTGAGAAAATGAAACTCTTATAAGTTGCTGATGGATGTGTAAATTGATACATTTTGGAGAGCAACTCTGTAATATTTTTTAAAGTTGAGGATACCTATACTATGACCTAAGAATTCTGCTTTTTGGTTTCTTTTCTAGAGAAAATCTGTCACATAGACACAAGGAGACATGCAGAAGTAGATGCTCTTCTGGAACTCTCTTGCTTTTTTGATTATCCAACAGATATGACAAGTTGATCTCTGGTTCCTCTGCCTTTTCTAAATGCAGCTTGATCATCTGGGAGTTCTTGGTTCATTTACTGTTGTAGCCTAGCTTAGAAAATTTTGAGCATTACTTTGCTAGCGTGTGAGATGAGTGAAATTGTGTGGTGGGTTGAGCATTTTTTGGCATTGCCTTTCTTTGGGATTGGAATGAAACCTGACCTTTTCCAGTCCTTTGCTGGCATATTGAGCGCAGAACTTTAACAGCATCATCTTTTAGGATTTAAAATAACTCAGCTGGAATTCCATCACCTCCACTAGCTTTGTTCCTAGTGATGCTTCCTAAGGCCCACTTGACTTCACATTCCAGGATATCTGGCTCTAGGTGAATGATCACACCATTGTGGTTATCTGGGTCATTAAGATTTTTTTTTTTTTTTGTATAGTTCTTCTGTGTATTCATGCCACCTCTTCTTAATATCTGCTGTTTCTGTTAGGTGCACACCTTTTCTGTCCTTTATTGTGCCCATCTTCGCATGAAATGTTCCCTTGGTATCCCTAATTTTCTTGAAGAGATCTCTAGTCTTTCCCATTCTAGTGTTTTCCTCTATTTCTTTGCATTGATCACTGAGGAAAAGAAAGTGAAAGTGAAGTTGCTTAGTCGTGTCTGACTCTTTGCAACCCCATGGAATGTAGCCTACCAGGCTCCTCCATCCATGGGGTTTTCCAGGCAAGAGTACTGGAGTGGGTTGCCATTTCCTTCTTCAGGGGATCACTGAGGAAGGCTTTCTTATCTCCCCTTGCTATTCTTTGGAACTCTGCATTCAAATGGATATACCTTTCCTTTCCTCCTTTGCCTTTTGCTTCTCTTATATGCCAAAGCCTTTGACTATGTGGATCACAACAAACTGTGGAAATCTAAGCTCTGAACATTGGGGTACCTGTGTCTTTTTTCAATTCTGATTTCCTCAGGGTATATGCCCCGTAGTGGGATTGCTTCCTTGGTGGCTCAGTGGTAAAGAATCCTCCTGCAATACAGGGGACACAAAAGATGTGGGTTCAATCCCTGGGTTGGGAAGATCCCCTGGAGAAGGAAATGGCAACCCACTCAAGCATTCTTGCCTGGAGAATCCCATGGACAGAGGAGACTGGCGGGCTACAGTTCATCTGATAAGATTGAGCGACTAAGCACAGCATGGAACAGAGCTACTAAAGAAGGCATGTGAAAGTCGCTCAGTCGTGTCCGTCTCTTTGCGACCCCGTGGACTGTAGTCCATGGAATTCTTCAGGCCAGAATACTGGAGTGGGTAGCCTTTCCGTTCTCCAGAGCATCTTCCCAATCCAGGGTTCAAATCCAGGTCTCCTGCATTGCAGGCGGATTCTTTACCAACTGAGCTATCAGGGAAGCCCAATGTTGGTAGTAGTAGGAGTAGTATTAGTAGTATTAGTAACAGTAGAAGTAGATATTTACTGGGTATTTGAAATTGATCACTATATAGAGGCTACAGAAGATTTTGTATTTCTATGTCTCTATTTTTATAGTGCAACAGAGTTCCCTTTTCTCCACACCCTCTCCAGCATTTATTGTTTGTAGACTTTTTGATGATGGTCATTCTGGCCAGTGTGAGGTGATAGCTCACTGTAGTTTTTATTTGCATTTCTTTAATAATGAGTGATGTTGAGCATCTTTTCATGTGTTTGCTAGCCATCTGTATGTCTTCTCTGACGAAAAGTCTGTTTAGGTCTTTTTCCCCACTTTTTGATTGGCTTGTTTGTTTTTCTGTTATTGAGTGGTATGAACTGCTTGTATTTTTGGAAATTAATCCTTTGTCATTTGTTTCATTTGGTGTTATTTTCTCCCATTCTGAGGGTTGTCTTTTCACCTTGCTTATAGTTTCCTTTGCTGTGCAAAAGCTTTTAAGTTTAATCACATCCCACTTGTTTACTTTTGTTTTTATTTCTGTTAACTCTAGGAGGTGGGTCATAGAATATCTTGTTTTGATTTGTGTCATTCAGTGTTCTGCCTATGTTTTCCTCTAAGGGTTTTATAGTTTCTGGTCATATATTTAGGTCTTTAATCCATTTTGAGTTTATTTTTGTGTATGGCATTAGGAGGTGTTCTAATTTAATTCTTTCACATGTATCTGTCCAGTTCTCCCAGCACTATTTATTGAAGAGGCTGTCTTTGCCCCATTGTATATTCTTGCCTCCTATGTCAAAAACAAGATACCCATAGGTTCATGGGTTTTGTTTCTGGGCTTTCTATCTTGTTCCATTGGTCTGTATTTTTGTTTTTGTGCTAGAACCATACTGTCTTGATGACTGTAGCTTTGTAGTATAATCTGAAGTCAGAAAGGTTTATTCCTCCAGTTCCATTCTTCTTTCTCAAGACTGCTTTGGCTATTTGGGGTCTTTTTTGTTTCCATATGAATTGTGAAATTTTTTGTTCTAGTTCTGTGAAAAATGCCATTGATAATTTGATAGGGGTCACATTGAATCTGTAGATTGCATTTAGTAATATAGTCATTTTCACAATATTGATTCTTCCTATCCAGGAACATAGAATATCTCTCCATTTGTTTATGTCATCTTTGATTTCTTTCATTAATGTCTTATAATTTTCTGTGTACAGTTTTTCTGTCTCCTTAGGTAAGTTTATTCCTAGATATTTAATTCTTTTTGTTGCAATGGTGAATGGGATTGATTCCTTAATTTCTCTGATTTTTCATTGTTAGTATATAGAAATGCAAGTGGTTTCTGTGTATTGATTTTGTATCCTGCGACTTTGCTAAATTCACTGATTAGCTCTAGTAATTTTCCAATACTATCTTTAGGGTTTTCTATGTACAGTATCATGTCATCTGCAAACAGTGAGAGCTTTACTTCTTCTTTTCTGATCTGGATTCCTTTTATTTCTTTTTATTCTCTGATTGCTGTGGCTAGGACTTCCAGAACTATGTTGAATTATAATGGTGATAGTGGACACCCTTATCTTGTTCCTGATCTTAAGGGGAATGCTTTCAGTTTTTCACCATTGAGAATAATGTTTGCTGTAGGTTTATCATATATGGCCTTTACTATGTTGAGGTAGGCTCCTTCCATGCCCATTTTTTGAAGAGTTTTAATCATAAATGGGTACTGAATTTTTTCAAAGGCCTTTTCTGCATCTATTGAGATGATCATATGGTTTTTATCTTTTACTTTGTTAATATGGTGTATCACATTGATTGATTTGCATATATTGAAGAATCCTTGCATTCCTGGAATAAACCCAACTTGATCATGGTGGATGAGCTTTTTGATGTGCTGCTGAAATCCGTTTGCTAAATTTTGTTGAAGAGTTTTACATCTATGTTCATCAGTGATATTGGCCTGTAGTTTTCTTTTTCTGTGTTGTCTTTGTCTCATTTTGGTCAGGATGATGGTGGCCTCATAGAATGAGTTTAGAAGTGTTCCTTCCTCTGCAATTTTTTGAAAGAGTTTTAGAAGGATAGGCATTAGCTCTTCTCTAAATGTTTGATAGAATTCTCCTGTGACGCCATCTGGTCCTCCACTCTAGTATTCTTGCCTGGGAAATCCCATGGACCGAGAAGCCTGGTAGGTTACAGTCCATTGGGGTCACAAAGAGTCAGACACAACTAAGCGACTTCACTTTCTATTGATACAATGGATAGATCTATAGTAGTTAAAAGGCAGGAACAAAAACCATGTGTATCAAAGCAATAAATATCAATAAGAAAATGTCAAGGGAACAAAACAAAATGCAAAAATATGTATGGTGTGCTATTTATATAAAGTTTGAACACAAGAAAAACAATACCATGTTTATTGATAAATGTGTTCTTACCAGTAGTTTAAAAAAAAAACTTGCAAAGAAATGATAACCACTAAATTTAGCATATTTGGCAAAATACTAAGAACTCATTTGTTTTCTTAGTCTCTATGTTTCACCAAAAATAAATAGTACAGAATATCTTTACATTATTTTCTATCTCAAATCATCTCTCAGCAGTGGTTTATATGCCACACTTTGGAAGACAGTGCTGTAGTGACTTAGAATATAGACCACAGAATTGGGGTTCAAATCTTGCTCTACCATGTTCTAGCTATGTAGACTTAAGAAGTCAGTTCCTCTCTTTAAGTGGTAGTTTTCTCTTTGGTTGATTGGGGACTATCTACCTCATAGTTGTGAGAGTTAAATAATGACTTAGAGATAGTCATGAAGGATAATGACTTCAAGAAAGTATATTTTCTGATGAAAGGAAGTAGTGAAAATAAGAGTTGTTATAGAGTTATTTATTACCTATGGGGGGAGGCAAAGGGCCTTAAAGGATTAACCAGTTGTGCAAGGGAATCAAGGAGTGTTTTATACAAAAGGTATAGGATGGCATGTAGCAGAAGCATGAATGTACATAATCAAATTTGGGGAACATCCATGACCAAAGCTAAACATTTAACTTTTGTAGTCACTGTACATTGTAGTCACTCTACAGTCACTCTACTGTCAGAGTGTCTGACAGTATTTCACCTCCAACCTTGGGTGTATCCTTTCAAAGCACAGCGTAAGTCAGAACATACTTTGGAGATGATGATGAATGGTTTGGGGATGAATGGAAAGAATGATGACCTGTGGGAAGCAATAATTTATCTGGGCTTGAACAGGCTGTGTAGTCAAATGCTAAAAACAGACCTGGAGGGAAACAATGGTGAACACATCTAAAGATGATCTCCCTTTTCCCTACTTTTATTTCTCTATTTTCCATAGTATCTCCATTTGCCAGACACACTTTCCAGATGCACTCTGGAAAGCTAATCTGTTAAAAGAACATTATTCAAATTATAAACCTTTAGACAAGATTGCTATAACTGATGAAATTAGCTTTTTGTTGAGTTTCAATGGCTGAGCAATGGACTGGATCACTGCCTGGCTGGTTGAATTACATTACCAACCAGACTGGGAACTCAGGCTTGGCTATTATATTGTCTTAAGGAGCGAAACAACTCAGAATGATTCACATCAGTGCTTTAAACCTTGGACTTTATGATAGTCAAAAATTTTTAATGAATATAAAATTGCTAATGTAGTAGTGCCATATAGCCATAGTGTAACTGTAACATTTTTTTCTCATGAATTAAAAACTCGACCTGAGTGGGAAAAAAGTAAAATAGCAAAAGAGCTTGTGGAATAAATAAAAAATCTGTGGCCACACTGCCACGAAATCATACCCAAGCTGTCTTGCTAATCATATCACATTAGCAACCATATATCATATGGGTAAGACCAGTTTGAAGGCAGGAGAAGAAGGGGACAACAGAGGATGAGGTGGCTAGATGGCACACCAACTCGATGGACCTGAGTTTGAGCAAGCTCTGGGAGTTGGTAATGGACAGGGAAGCCTGGCGTGCTGCAGTCCATGGGATCACAAAGAGTCAGACACGACTGAGTGACTGAACTGAAATGAACTGAAGACCAGTTAGCTTGAGCCAATTCTCTTTTCAGTACCTATGTCCTCAGGGAGAAAAAGACAACCAAGACTCTAGAGTTATCACATGTTCACTGCTGTGAAGGGAACTGCTATTGGAGCCAAGGCATTTTCCCCTTTGTCCAAACATCCGAAAATGATAATTATTCAAAGATGTCAGAAAGCGGAGGGGAGCAATAAGGAAGATGGTTACTCACAAGCCAGGAAAGAGCTAATGAGAACAGCTATGCAGCTTGGTTTAACAAATCAGGTATACCAGCATCCCAAATGACACAGGATGTGGTTTCACGGCTCGGCTTGCTCTGTTTTCTGAAGGCTGCTATAAATTGGTCTCCTATTTATTTGACAACCTATAAAAATATTCATAGTGCTATTTATTTAGGAAACATAAAATGAAGATTTCTGGTTTTCAATGGGTAGAAAGTTTCACGAAACATTGAGAAGCCAATATTACTAAACTACATTCTTTTTTTTTTTTTTTTACTTTATAGATTAACTTTCATTCAAGACTTTAAACGTGCCTCCCTCCTGAAATAGACAGTGTCCCAATTCAGATGAGCAAGAGTAGTGGAGAGTGGCTGAGGTTAAATAGCCAGGGTCTGAGGTCCAAGACAACTAGGTAGCCTATGTTCAAGGTTAGCCACTGACATCCCTGCCAAACTGGTGGGCAAGGCTCATCTCCCACAGGACTGCAGATGCAAGATTTCCACTGTCATACCTGCCAGGTCCAGGGAGCTGGGGCACTTCAAAAGGTGAATGTTGTGGAGGGGTGCTTCCCAGATAGAAGTTACAGAAAGCTCCTGATCAGACAGCAAGGAGGTGAGGTGCATTATAGAGTGGTGTCTGGATCCTAGACTAGGAGAGGTTGTCATGGGTCTGTCACCTGAAGTGAAGGCAGTCCCCACCCTTCTGCTGGTACAGAAGCTTCAGGTTGTCTTCAATAGATCCTCCCCTTGACTCCCATCCCACCTCCACCCAGGTTCAGCTTCATGTAGATGACAAAGGGCAGTAGGATGAGAATCCCAGGCTTGGACTGTTCCCGAGAGTCCCCAGCAGTAGAAACACTCCTCAATCTTGTTCTCATCAGTGTCACAAAAAGCAACCACCTTGTGCCCATTGGTGGCTATGAGTCCTTGAACCACACAGCTTTGCCTTCCTGTTTGGCTGCATTCCAGTTGGTGAAGGTTTACCCAGTGTGGAGTGCTTCCCTGGTGGCTCAGTGATAAAGAATCTGCCTGTGATGCAGGAGACACGGGTTCAATCCTTGAATTGGGAAGATTCCCTGGAGTAGGAAAAGGTAACCTACTCAAATATTCTTGCCTGGAAATTCCATGGACAGAAGAGCCAGGCGGGCTACAGTCCATGGGGTCGCAAAGAGTTGGACATGACTGAAGGGACTTAGCACACATGCACACACCCCGTGTGGGAGAACCTTTTCTTCCAGAGGTAGTTGGGCTAGATGGTGGCCTGGAGGACAAAGTGTGTAGCCACATGCTTCTGGTAGCAGTAGAGAAGCTCCACTCCAAGGACCCCACTGATCTTTCTCGGGTGGTCCTCTGCCATGCCCTGCAAGACAGAAAAAAAAGCATCCACCTTGCTGGTGTTTCCACTCCATGCTGTGAATTTTTCATTCCTATTATTGAATCTAAAGGCAAGGTGTTTCAGTACTGACTACAGTCCCAGAAGCCCTGAGATGATTTCCAAAAGAATATGTACAGAAATAATTTTAGGACAATTTACACTTCATTGCCTGTATCTTCAATGACTTCCCAATCACTTTGCATATATATTCATTAATTTTCATATCTGATTATGAGGTGGTCAGAGAAGAAAACAGAAACTGAAACAATAGACTTTTTCCTCACTCTCACATTGCAGGCTAGTATTATAGGAAGAAGTTAAAGGGAGCTCTTTAGATTGCTGTGGGAGATTAGAAGAAGAAGATGGAGAAATCCTTGAGGCCCAGACATTGGGAATCAGAATGTGGGAAAGAATTTGAGAAGGAAAATTCTTCCTACTTTTAATTAAACAAACCACATAAATCAGAAGTACAAATAGAACTGCCAAAAGGATAATGTCCAGTCTTGGAAGTAGAAGCTGCTTGTTTAACTTTGTTGTCTTACAAAAGACCAAAAAAAAAAAAAAAAACCAGAGCTAGTTTGGCAGAAATGCTGAAAGTTCAGTGTTTTTAGTTGGAGATTTTTTCCCCCAGAACCACCCCTCAACAGTAGCTTTTATGCATTTTATGTTAACTTGCATTCTTCAGTGTCTCAGGCATCGTTACACTCAAGGAGTGGGAAAAAATTCCCCTTTTTGGAACCATGGTCCCAATTCCCCCGATCGTGAGCCTTTCCCGTGACATGTACATTAAGATTGCAGCTGTATCTGAGGAGGAATCATAGGCTTTCTGATTACAGAAAGAGAATGGGGACCATGTGCCTTGTGCTCCAAAATGTCATCTGTCACTATCTTCTGAGAAAGAAAGATAGCCTGTGAAAAGCTATAAACAGCTTGTACAACCCCAGTAGAAGCTTTTTTGGCAATCAAGAGCTGAAGCAAATATTCAAGTGATATCCAAGACCACCAAGTACAAGGGTCTAACTGTTGCTTCCTGAAGGCTTGCCTTAGGGCGTTTAAAGCTTGCAGTTGCTTTTTGAATGCAATCCATCTTTTGGTCTGCTATCATACTTCCTATGCTGCTAGGGTCTCCAGTCCCTTTCCTCACTGATTATACATATGTTATATCATCTCGACTATTCAACAGCAAATTTCTGAACTTGTGGAGGGCAACATCTCATATACTTTGCTATGCCTGGCAAAGGTTCTTGTCTCAAAACCAGAACTTTGAAGCCTTAGTCCACAACCCTTTATTGGACCAGTTTAAACTTTTTGTTTATTTTGAATATCTTTAGATGGAACAATAAACATTATATTCTTGTTATCAAAAGAGTTCTGTTAATAACAAATATATCAGTTTCAAAAATAATAGAGAATACTCCTTTCCCCCTAGAAAA
>NC_057419.1:125492527-125506763 GCF_019320065.1 Cervus canadensis | reverse complement strand
GAATTTAGAAAGATGGTAATAATAACCCTATATGCAAAACAGAAAAAGAGACACAGATATATAGAACAGAGTTTTGGACTCTGTCAGTGAAGGCGAGGGTGGGATGTTTTGAGAGAACAGCATCCAAACATGTATATTATCAAGGGTGAAACAGATCACCAGCCCAGGTTGTATGCATGAGGCAAGTGCTCGGGCCTGGTGCACTGGGAAGACCCAGAGGGATGGGGTGGGGAGGGAGGCAGGAGGGGGGATAGGAATGTGGAACACATAGAAATCCATGGTTGATTCATGTCAATGTATGGTAAAAACCACTACAATATTGTAAAGTAATTAGCCTCCAACGAACAAAAATAAATGGAAAAAAAAAAAAGAAAAAATATACTACCAAAAAGAAACACTACTTTATAGCAGTCCTTGGTTGATGGTGCCTCTGGGCACATTGCAATGGTAAATAAAAAATTTCTCTGGAAGAATTTTAAAGTAGCCTCAAAAGAATTCCTACAGATAAAATTCCAAAGAGCATGATCTCATAAGAAAAAAAAAATCACTAAATCTACAAAGAAACAAGCCTCTATGAGTGGAAGTCTACAGAAAAGACTTACAAAGATTGAAGTTATAAAAATTATCAGATTTTGAATATGCTAAAAGAAAGTTAAAGTGATTGAGAAATAAACTATGGCAGCTGAACAGAAGATTAAAAAAGCAAATGGAATTCTGAGAAATAAAAAATATATTTTAAGCACAAAATAAAACCTCCTTTGATGGATTAAACAGAGAGCCAAAGAGAATTTTTGAATTGGAAAACAGGTCAAATGATATCACCCAGTAAGAAGCACAAAGAAAGACAAATACATGAAAAAGCGTCTGAGAAGGTTAAGACATTAAAGACAACAAAAGAAGGTTGAAATACATCTTAATGAAGTTTGAGAGGCAAGAGTAGACTGTCATAGAAATGATACATTCAAAGAGGCACAGTGCTAATAGTTTTTGGAGATTTAATAACAATGAACAGAGAGGAAAAAGAACAGTATCTTCAAAAACTGCAAGGGCAGTTGGAGGGAAGAGGAATCAGAAAAGAAAACTGGAAATAAAAACTTTTTTAGGGAGGGAAAAGAAGAGCAAAGAGAATCAGGAAAACAAAGAGGGAGTGTGTTTTGAGAAAGCCATGATCAATAGTTCTACATGTTACAGACAAGGAACTTGACAATCAGAAGTCATTTTTCTCCAAACTTTAAACTTTTTATTTTGTTTAGGGGTAGACGCTTGCTCCTTGGAAGAAAAGCTATGACCAACTTAGACAGCATATTAAAAAGCAGGGGCATTACTTTGCCAACAAAGGTCCATCTAATCAAAGTTATGGTTTTTCCAATAGTCATGTATGGATGTGAGAGTTGGACTATAAAGAAAACTGAGCACTGAAGAATTGATGCTTTTGAACTGTGGTATTGGAGAAGACTCTTGAGAGTCCCTTGGACAGCAAGGAGATCCAACTGGTTCATCCAAAAGGAAATCAGTCCTGAATATTCATTGGAAGGATGGATACTGAGGCTGAAACGCCAATATTTTGGCCACCTGGTACCAAGAACTGACTCATTTGAACAGACCTTGATGCTGGGAAAGGTAAGAGAAGGGGACAACAGAGGATTAGATGGTTGGATGGCATCACCAACTTAATGGGCATGAGTTTGAGCAAGCTCCAGGAGATGGTAATGGACAGGGAAGCCTGGCATCCTGCAGTCCATGGGGTCACAAAGAGTCAGACATACCTGAGTGAATGAACTGAACTGATAGCTGATTAACAATATTGTGATTAACAGTACTGTGGACAAAATGTGGTCCACTGGAGAAGGGAATGGTTAAGCACTTCAGTATTCTTGCCTTGAGGACCCCATGAACAGTATGAAAAGGCAAAAAGATAGGACACTAAAAGTTGAACTCCCCAGGTCGGTAGGTGCCCAATATGCTACTGGAGATCAGTAGAGAACTAACTCCAGAAAGAATGAAGAGATGGAGCCAAAGCAAAAACAAAAACCAGTTGTAGATGTGACTGGTGATGGAAGCAAGGTCTGATGTTAAAAAGAGCAATACTGCATAGGAACCTGGAATGTTAGGTCCATGAATTAAGGCAAATTGGAAGTGGTCAAAAGGAGATGGCAAGAGTGAATGTTGACATTTTAGAAATCAGCAAGCTAAAATGGACTGGAATGGGTGAATTTAACTTAGATGACCATTATATCCACTACTGTGGGCAAAATCCCTTAGAAGAAATGGAGTAGCCATCACAGTCAACAAAAGACTCCGAAATGCAGTACTTGAGTGCAATCTCAAAAACAACAGAAAGATCTCTGTTCATTTCTAAGGCAAACCATTCAATATCATGGTAATCCAAGCCTATGCCACAACCAGTAACGCTGAAGAAGCTGAAGTTGAATGGTTCTATGAAGACCTACAAGATCTTCTAGAACTAACACCCAAAAAAGATGTCCTTTTCATTATAAGAGACTGGAACGCAAAAGTAGGAATTTAAGAGAAACCTGGAGTAACAGGCAAATTTGGCCTTGGAGTACGGAATGAAGCAGGGCAAAGGCTAATAGAGTTTTGACAAGAGAACACACTGGTCACAGCAAACACCCTCTTCCAACAAGACAAGAGAAGACTCTACACATGGACATCACCAGATGGTCAACAACAAAATCTGATTGATTATATTCTTTGCAACTAAAGATGGAGAAACTCTATACAGTCAGCAAAAACAAGATTGGGAGATGATTGTGGCTCAGATCATGAACTCCTTATGGCCAGATTCAGACTTAAACTGAAGAAAGTAGGGAAAACCATTAGACCATTCAGGTCTGACCTTAATCAAGTCCTTTTGACTATACAGTGAAAGTGAGAAATAGATTTAAGGGACTAGATCTGATAAACAGAGTGTCTGATGAACTATGGACAGAGGTTCGTGACATTGTACAGGAGACAGGCATCAAGACCATCCCCAATTAAAAGAAATGCAAAAAAGCAAAATGGCTGTCTGAGGAGGCCTTACAAATAGCTGTGAAAAGAAGAGAAGCAAAAAGCAAAGGAGACAAGGAAAGATATACCCATTTGAATACAGAGTTCCAAAGAATAGCAAGGAGAGATAAGAAAGCCTTCCTCAGTGATCAGTGCAAAGAAACAAAGGAAAACAATAGAGTGGGAAATACTAGAGATCTCTTCAAGAAAATTAGAGATATCAAGGGAACATTTCATGTGAAAATGGACTCAATAAAGGGCAGAAATTGTATGGACCTAATAGAAGCAGAAGATATTAAGAAGAGGTGGCAAGAATACACAGAAGAACTATACAAAAAGGATCTTCATGACCCAGATAATCACGATGCTGGGCTCACTCACCTAGAGGCAGACATCCTGGAATGTGAAGTCAAGTGGGCCTTAGGAAGCGTCACTACTAACAAAGCTCCTGGAGGTGATCAAATTCCAGTTGAGCTATTTCAAATCCTGAAAGATGATGCTGTGAAAGTGATGCACTCAATATGTCAGCAAATTTGGAAAACCCAGCAGTGACCTCAGGACTAGAAAAGATCAGTTTTCATTCCAATCCCTAAGAAAGGCAATGCCAAAGAATGCTCAAACTACTGCACAATTGCACTCATCTCACACGCTAGTAAAGCAATGCTCAAAATTCCCCAAGCCAGCCTTCAAAACATGTGAACTGTGAACACCATATATTCAGGCTGGTTTTAGAAAAGGCAGAGGAACCAGAAATCAAATTGTTAACATCTGCTGGATCATCAAAATAGCAAGAGAGTTCCAGAAAAACATCTATTTCTGCTTTATTGGCTATGCCAAAGCCTTTGACTGTGGATTACAATAAACCTGGAAAATTCTGAAAGAGATGGGAATACCAGACCACCTGACCTGCCTCCTGAGAAATCTGTATGCTGGTTAGGAGGCAACAGTTAGAACTGGACATGGAACAACAGACTGGTTCCAAATTGAGAAAGGAGTAGGTCAAGGCTGTATTTTGTCACCCTGCTTATTTAACTTATATGCAGAGTACATCATGAGAAACCCTGGGCTGGAAGAAGCACAAGCTGGAATCAAGATTGCCAGGAGAAATATCAATAACCTCAGATATACAGATGACACCACCCTTATGGCAGAAAATAAAGAACTGAAGAGCCTCTTAATGAAAGTGAAAGAAGAGAGTGAAAAAGTTGACTTAAAGCTCAACATTCAGCAAACTAAGATCATGGCATCTGGTCCCATCACTTCATGGCAAGTAGATTGGGAAACAGTGGAAACAGTGTCACACTTGATTTTGGGGGGCTCCAAAAATCACTGCAGATGGTGACTGCTGCCATGAAATTAAAAGATGCTTGCTCCTTGGAAGAAAATTTATGACCAACCTAGATAGCATGTTAAAAAGCAGAGACATTACTTTGACAACAAATATCCATCTCGTGAAGGCTATGGTTTTTCCAATACTCATGTATGGATGGGAAAGTTGGACTATAAAGAAAGCTGAGCGCAGAAGTATTGATGCTTTTGAACTGTGCTGTTGGAGAAGACTCTTGAAAGTCCCTTGGACTGCAAGGAGATCCAACCAATAAATCCTGAAGGAAATCAGTTTTGAGTGTTCATTGGAAGGACTGATGTTGAAGCTGAAACTCCAGTACTTTGGCCACCTGATGTGAAAAACCGATTCATTTGAAAAAACCCTGATGCCGGGAAAGATTTAAGGTGTGAGGAGAAGGGGACAACAGATGGTCGACGGCATCACCGACTCAGTATACATGAGTTTGAGTAAACTCTGTCTCCCTACTTGTCTGCCTTATTTGGGGGTACATAGTATTCAAGAGAAGGAAATGGCAACCCACTCCAGTGTTCTTGCCTGGAGAATCCCAGGGATGGAGGAGCCTGGTGGGCTGCCATCTATGGGGTCGCACAGAGTCGGACACGACTGAAGCAACTTAGCAGCAACAGCAGCAGCAGCAGTAGTCAAGAAAATAGCAATATCTGGTATGAGCATGGATGGTGCACCTTTAAATAGTATTTAATGACTTGTTATCAGGACTTGCATGCATGCGTACTCAGTTGTGTCTGACTCTTTGCAATCCCATGGACTGTAGCCCGCCAGGCTCCTCTGTCCATGTGATTCTCCAGGCAAGGATACTGGAGTGAGTTGACATTTCCTTCTCCAGAATATCTTGCTGACCCGGGGATGGAACCCAGGTCTCCTTCATTGCCAGACGGGTTCTTTACCACTAGCGCCACCTGGAGTCTGGGTCAAATGCTGCAGATTTTCTCCTTTCCATTATCCCTGCCCTTGGCTTAGTTCAAGATCTTATCACATTCACCTGGGCTTTTCATAGTCTGCATATTTCAGCTCTGATCATCATATTTGCAGCTCAAGCCCACATTCATCTTAATACATCCCTATTTATAGCACTGACTTCATAGTGGAGACATTCAGTAAATAAGAGTTGAAATGGAAGAATGCTCCATATAAAGTTAAACAGAAGTATATCTCCCATTGTCATGTGAATAATTTCATTTTTCAAAATCAATGAGAGACTATGTCATTTGAAGGCATATTTTATCTATTGGGTTGCTTGTATTTTGCCAGAACCTCATTCCAAATATTACTATAGCCAGTGGTTATATGTATGTGTGTATATATATCTGTGTAAGGAGAAGTTATGTTCTTACTACAAATTTATATTTAATTCAACAAAAATTTACTAAATGTCTACTATGTGTCTCTGTTATTTATTGCAGAAAATACAAAGAAATGTATAATACAAATATGAGCATGAATACATATCACACAGAATTGTGTTTGTGTGTATATATATATATATATATATACATATGCATATACACACATATATATATATACACACACAGACGTATATATTCCCCACCAAAGAGGTCCAGATGAAGTGCAATAGAGATGGATCAAAAGAGGGAAATAACACATCTAGATTGGAAGGGGATAAAATAAGATCCCCCAAAGTGGCTGTTGTTTGAACTGTCTTCAGTGAGGAATAAGATTGGATAAGTAGAGATTTAGGGGAAAAGATGGTGAGGAGGAAGGGAGACATTTCAAGCATGGATACAGCCAAGGAGAAGAGAACAAAACTTGTTGAGATGGATCGATTCACCATTACAATAACCTGTGAGTGTAAAAAAAAAAAATTGATCACAGTGGTTGAAACACATGAGGGTTTATTTGTCTCATGTAATGAGAAGTCCAAAGGTAGGCAATTGCTGGTGTTGGTTTAGCAGCTCAAGAATGTCAGGGCTGTTTGTAATTCTCTTGACTTTTCCCTCATGGTCCCCAGGTCTGCTGGAACTTTAAGCATCACAGTCAAATACCAGACAATGGGTAGAAGGGAGGTCAAAGGCAAAAAAGGATCCCCAGAAGCTCCACCCCATAATTTCTGCTTGTATCTCATTGTTCACCTCTGTTTGCAGAACACTAGGAAGCCCAGATATTTTTAGCTAGGCACAATACTAGTGAAGAGTCTGGGGAGAACAGATATGAGTAGGCAGTTAGCAGTCTGGAACAAAACAGAAGTCAAGTCTGGCTTGAGCATAAAAAGTTTAGATACCATTTCTTAAATATGAGCCAACTGATTTGGTAAGAAGGAATGCATATTTCTTGTGCCTGACATCATTTTTCATTTGAGTATTTTTCCACTCACTTGCCTATAAAGAAATTAGTGATAAAGGTGGAAGGTGCTATTGGAGAATAGAGGAGGAACACCTTCAGCTGCTCAGGGAAGACTGAACTAATAAGCCTAGTGAGTGGATATGGTCTAAGTAAGGCTGGTGGGTAAAGGGTAGTTTGGGCAAAGACCTAGAGTTAAGAAGATGGAGAGTTCTGGGACCTGCATGCATTTCATGCTTTCTGGTGAAGAGTACAATATAGATATGGTAAGAAAAGAGGATGGAGAGAGAGGTAGGTGCCAGGTCATGAAAATTTATAAGCCATGGTAAAGGATTTGGACTATATCACTGTATCACTAGCTTTTTATAAAAAAAACAGAAAGGCAACAAAAATATTTTCTCAATTATTTGCCTAATCTCTGCTGTCTTTCCTGATAAATTTTGTAAGGGCATCTTGTTTGTTACTGTATTCCTAAAGCCTAGCACCGTGCTTGGCCCTTGAAACTTACCCAGTGAATCTACATTCTTCATGCAAGGAAATATGAAACCGCTGGTCTAAATGTCCAAAGAAAACTTTGTCACTACAACTTTCTATCCTTTAACTTGAGGTCCCTTAAACTACACATGTAGATGATCCCTTGTGTTGGTCCAGGTCCATCATGAAGGAGATAAAAAGATAGAATTAATAACACAAGAAATTTATTAGGGGCAACTCCGGTGATAAAAAAGAAAAATGGGACAGGAGCCAGGAAAGCCTGATAGAGCCATCAGTATGCACTGCAATGAAAGGCAAGTCTGACCCTGAGTGAAGGAGAGAGAAGGAAGAGAGGGAGGAAAGAAGGAAGTCAGAGGTAAGTGTCTTAGCCTGGGTGTAGTTCTAAGGAAAGTTTAGCATCACCATCAGGGAGTCCTTAAAACAAAGTCGGCAGCCAAAGGAGTTCAGTGTCATGGAAAAGAGTATGCAGGTTACCCAAAACTAGAAATAGAGCTGAGGAGCCAAGATGGCGGAGGAGTAGGACGGGGAGACCACTTTCTCTCCTACAAATTCATCAAAAGAATAACTGAATCCAGAGCAAACCTCACAAAACAACTTCTGATCGCTAGCTGAGGTCATCAGGCGCCCAGAAAAGCAGACCATTGTCTTCGAAAGGAGGTAGGACAAAATATAAAAGATAAAAAGTGAGACAAAAGAGCTAAGGACGGAGACCCGTCCCGGGAAGGGAGTCTTAGGCGGCCTTGCTTGGGCTAGGGTCCGGGCCTGAGTGCCCTGAGGACAATCGGAGGGAGCTTCTGTGAGGTGCCAACTTGAACTGTGGGAAACCAAAAGAGAGAAAATTAACCGGCCGGAACACACTGCCGGCCGTTCGCAGAACAAAGGGACGGAGAAAGTCCCAAGAAGAGGTCGCAGGCTGCGGACCCGCCCAGCCCCGCCGGAGGCAGGAGGCAGGGGGGAGGGGAAGGTCGCGGCGAGACACAGGGCGCAGGCACCCGACCGGCGCGGGCGGGGACTGGGGCTGGGGACGCAGAGGGCGGAAGGCGCGCGCACCCGACTGGCGCCAGCGGAAACTGAGACTGGTTCCGCGGAAGGGAGTGAGTGCGCCACACCTGGGGATAGTGCGCCCATCAAGCCCCTCGCTGCCTGGACCGCTCTGACGGGGAAGGCACAGAGAGCAGGCGCAGCTTTTCCTTCCGCGCTTTTGTGTAACACCCGAGGGCTGGAGCCTGGCGCAGCGCGGGGCGCGCTCCATATAGAACAGCCGGGAGCCTGAGCAGCGCGGACGGAGAAGGCAGCGTCAGCCCCTCCCGGCAGCGCCAGCCCGCCCCCGCAGGGCCAGCCCCGCCCCGCAGCGCAACGGAACTAGCTAACTGAATAAGAGTCCACCTCCGCCCGCCTGTGTCAGGGCGGAAATGAGGCTCTGAAGAGACCGGCAAACAGAAGCCAAATAAACAAAGGGAACCGCTCCAGAAGGGACTGGTGCAACAGATTAAAATCCCTGTAGAAAACACCGACTTCACCGGAAGGGCCCTGTAGATATCGAGAAGTGTAAGCTGGAACGAGGAGCTATCTGAAACTGAGCCGAACCCACACTGACCGCAGCAGCTCCAGAGAAACTCCTAGATATATTTTTACTTTTTTTTTTCTAAGTAAGGAAAAAAAAAAATTTTTTTTTTCTTTTTATATTTTTTTCTTTTTTATTTTTTCTCTTTTATTTTCCTTTAAAATTCCCTATTACTCCCCCATTACTCCTTAACTTTCATTTACATAGATTTTTATGATTTTTTTAATTAGGGGAAAAAAAAATTTTTTTTTCTTTCTTTCTTTTTTTTTGTTTTTTTTTCTTTTTTTTCTTTTTCTTTTTTTTTCTTGCTTCTTCTTTTTTTTCCTTTCCGTTTTCTCTTTTATTTTCTATTTTTCTTTTTCTCTTATTTCTTTTTAAAGTCCTCTAGTACTCCTCTACTACTCTTCATTTTCATTTTCAATACACTATAACCTTACCAAAAAAAAAAAGAAGCCCTATCTTTAAACCGAAGATTATTCTCTCCCAATCTTGACTCTCTGTTTTCTACCTCAGAACACCTCTATTTCCTCCTTTCCCCTTCTCTTCCCAATCCAATTCTGTGAATCCTTGTAGGTGTCTGAGATACGGAGAACACTCTGGGAACAGACAGCTGCGTAGATCTGTCTCTCTCCTCTTGAGTCCCCCTTTTTCTCCTCCTGCTCATCTCTATCTCCCTCCTCCCTTTTCTCCTGTTCATGTAACTCTGTGAACCTCTCTGGGTGTCCCTAACGGGGGAGAATCTTTTCGCCATTAACCTAGAAGTTTTATTATCAGTGCTGTATAGTTGGAGAAGTCCTGAGACTACAGGAAGAATAAAACTGAAATCCAGAGGCAGGAAACTTAAGCCCAAAACCTGAGAACACCAGAAAACTCCTGACTACATGGAACTTTAAGCAATAAGTGACCGTCCAAAAGCCTCCATACCTACACTGAAACCAACCACCACCCAAGAGCCAGTAAGTTTTAGAGCAAGACATACCACGCAAATTCTCCAGCAACACAGGAACATAGCCCCGAATGTCAACATACAGGCTGCCCAAGGTGACACCTAACACATAGACCCATCTCAAAACTCATTACTGGGCACTCCATTGCTCTCCAAAAAGAAGAAATCAAGTTCCACGCACCAGTACACTGACGCAAGCTTCCCTAACCGGGAAACCTTGACAAGCCAATCGTCTAACCCCACCCACTGGGTAAATCCTCCACAATAAAAAGGAACCACAGACCTCCAGAATACAGAAAGTCCACTCCAGACACAGCAATCTAAACAAGATGAAAAGGCAAAGAAATACCCAACAGGTAAAGGAACATGAAAAAATGCCCACCAAGTCAAACAAAAGAGGAGGAGATAGGGAATCTACCTGAAAAATAATTTAGAATAATGATAATAAAAATGATCCAAAATCTTGAAAACAAAATGGAGTTACAGATAAATAGCCTGGAGACAAAGATTGAAAAGATACAAGAATTGTTTAATAAAGACCTAGAAGAAATAAAAAAGAGTCAATTAAAAATGAACAATGCAATGAATGAGATCAAAAACACTTTGGAGGGAAGCAAGAGTAGAATAACGGAGGCAGAAGATAGGATAAGTGAGGTAGAAGATAAAATGGTGGAAATAAATGAAGCAGAGAGGAAAAAAGAAAAAAGGATCAAAAGAAATGAGGACAACCTCAGGGACCTCTGGGACACTGTGAAACGCCCCAACATTCGAATCATAGGGGTTCCAGAAGAAGAAGACAAAAAGAAAGGCCATGAGAAAATACTCGAGGAGATAATAGCTGAAAACTTCCCTAAAATGGGGAAGGAAATAGCCACCTCAAGTCCAAGAAAAACCCAGGAGTCCCAACAGGATAAACCCAAGGCGAAAACACCCCAAGACACATCATTAATTCAAACTAACAAAGATCAAACAAAAGAACCAAATATTAAATAGCAGCAAGGAAAACAAACAAAAACACACAAAAGGGTTCCCATAAGGATAACAGCTGACCTATCAATAGAAACCCCTCCAGGCCAGAAGGGGAATGCAGGACGTCCTTGAAGTACATGAAAGAGAATAACCATACAACCTAGACTTACTGTATCCGCAAGGATCTCATTCAGATATGAAGGAGAAACTCAAAAGCTTTACAGATAAGCAAAAGCTGAGAGAATTCAGCACCACCAAACCAGCTCTTCAACAAATGCTAAAGGATCTTCTCTAGAGAGGAAATGCAGAAAGGTTGTATAAACGTGAACCCAAAACAACAAAGTAAATGGCAACGGGACCACACCTATCAATAATTACCTTAAATGTAAATGGGTTGAATGCCCCAACCAAAAGACAAAGATTGGCTGAATGGATACAAAAACAAGACCCCCATATATGCTGTCTACAAGAGACCCACCTCAAAACAAGAGACACATACAGACTAAAAGTGAAGGGCTGGAAAAAAATATTTCATGCAAATGGAGACCAAAAGAAAGCAGGAGTCGCAATACTCATATCAGATAAAATAGACTTTCAAATAAAAGCTGTGAAAAGAGACAAAGAAGGACACTACAAATGATCAAAGGATCAATCCAAGAAGAAGATATAACAATTATAAATATATATGCACCCAACATAGGAGCACCGCAATATGTACGGCAAACACTAACGAGTATGAAAGAGGAAATTAATAGTAACACAATAATAGCGGGAGACTTTAATACCCCACTCACAACTATGGATAGATCAACTAAACAGAAAATTAACAAGGAAACACAAACTTTAAATGACACAATGGACCAGCTAGACCTAATTGATATCTATAGGACATCTCACCCCAAAACAAGCAACTTCACCTTTTTCTCAAGTGCACACGGAACCTTCTCCAGAATAGATCACATCCTGGGCCATAAATCTAGTCTTGGAAAATTCAAAAAAATTGAAATCATTCCAGTCATCTTTTCTGACCACAGTGCAGTAAGATTAGATCTCAATTACAGGGAAAAAAATTGTTAAAAATTCAAACATATGGAGGCTAAATAACACGCTTCTGAATAACCAACAAATCATAGAAGAAATCAAAAAAGAAATCAAAATATGTATAGAAATGAATGAAAATGAAAACACAACAACCCAAAACCTATGGGACACTGTAAAAGCAGTGCTAAGGGGAAGGTTCATAGCATTACAGGCTTACATCAAGAAACAAGAAAAAAAGCCAAGATTAAATAACCTAAACTCTACACCTTAAAGCAATTTAGGAAGGGAAGAATGAAGAACCCCAGGGTTAGCAGAAGGAAAGAAATCTTAAAAATTAATGGCAGAAATAAATGGAAAAGAAACTAAAGAGACCATAGCAAAAATCAACAAAGCTAAAAGCTGGTTTTTTGAAAAAATGAACAAAATTGACAAACCATTAGCAAGACTCATTAAGAAACAAAGAGAGAAGAACCAAATTAACAAAATTAGAAATGAAAATGGAGAGATCACAACAGACAAAACTGAAATACAAAGGATCATAAGAGACTACTACCAGCAGCTCTATGCCAATAAAATGGACAACTTGGAAGAAATGGACAAATTCTTAGAAAAGTATAACTTTCCAAACTGAACCAGGAAGAAATAGAAGATCTTAACAGACCCATCACAAGCGAGGAAATCGAAACTGTCATCAAAAATCTTCCAGCAAACAAAAGCCCAGGACCAGATGGCTTCACAGCTGAATTCTACCAAAAATTTAGAGAAGAGCTAACACCTATCCTACTCAAACTCTTCCAGAAAATTGCAGATGAAGGTAAACTTCCAAACTCATTCTATGAGGCCACCATCACCCTAATTCCAAAACCAGACAAAGATGCCACAAAAAAAGAAAACTACAGGCCAATATCACTGATGAACATAAATGAAAAAATCCTTAACAAAATTCTAGCAAACAGAATCCAACAACATATTAAAAAAATCATACACCATGACCAAGTGGGCTTTATCCCAGGAATGCAAGGATTCTTCAATATCCGCAAATCAATCAATGTAATACACCACATTAACAAATTGAAAGATAAAAACCATATGATTATTTCAATAGATGCAGAGAAAGCCTTTGACAAAATTCAACACCCATTCATGATTAAAACTCTCCAGAAAGCAGGAATAGAAGGAACATACCTCAACATAATAAAAGCTATATATGACAAACCCACAGCAAGCATCACCCTCAATGGTGAAAAATTGAAAGCATTTTCCCTGAAATCAGGAACAAGACAAGGGTGCCCAACTCTCACCACTTTACTGTTCAACATAGTGTTTGGAAGTTTTGGGCCACAGCCAATCAAAAGAAGCAGGAAAAAAGAAGTAAAAGGAATCCAGATAGGGAAAAGGAAGAAGTGAAACTCTCACTGTTGGCAGATGACATGATCCTCTATATAGAAAACCCTAAAGACTCTACCAGAAAATTACTAGAACTAATCAATGAATATAGTAAAGTTGCAGGATATAAAATTAACACACAGAAATCCCTTGCATTCCTATATACTAACAATGAGAAAACAGAAAGAGAAATTAAGGAAACAATACCATTCACCATTGCAACAAAAAGAATAAAATACTTAGGAGTATATCTACCTAAGAAACAAAAGACCTATACATAGAAAACTATAAAACACTGATGAAAGAAATCAAAGAGGACACAAACAGATGGAGAAACATACCGTGTTCATGGATTGGAAGAATCAATATTGTCAAAATGGCTATTCTACCCCAAAGCAATCTATAGATTCAATGCAATCCCTATCAAGCTACCAACGGTATTTTCCACAGAACTAGAACAAATAATTTCACAATTTGTATGGAAATACAAAATAACCTCCAATAGCCAAAGTAATTTTGAGAAAGAAGAATGGAACTGGAGGAATCAACCTGCCTGACTTCAGACTCTACTACAAAGCCACAGTCATCAAGACAGTATGGTACTGGCACAAAGACAGAAATATAGATCAATGGAACAGAATAGAAAGCCCAGAGATAAATCCACGGACCTATGGACACCTTATCTTTGACAAAGGAGGCAAGGATATACAATGGAAAAAAAGACAACCTCTTTAACAAGTGGTGCTGGGAAAACTGGTCAACCACTTGTAAAAGAATGAAACTAGAACACTTTCTAACACCATACACAAAAATAAACTCAAAATGGATTAAAGATCTAAATGTAAGACCAGAAACCATAAAACTCCTAGAGGAGAACATAGCAAAACACTCTCCGACATAAACCACAGCAAGATCCTCTATGACCCACCTCCCAGAATATTGGAAATAAAAGCAAAACTAAACAAATGGGACCTAATGAAACTTAAAAGCTTTTGCACTACAAAGGAAACTATAAGTAAGGTGAAAAGACAGCCGTTTCAGCATTGGGAGAAAATAATAGCCAAATTTGAAGAAACAGACAAAGGATTTAAATCTCAAAAATATACAAGGCAACTCCTGCAAGCCAATTCCAGAAAAATTAAATGAACCCAATCAAAAATGG
>NC_057419.1:125446013-125492427 GCF_019320065.1 Cervus canadensis | reverse complement strand
CAAAAAGAATTCATTTGAACTAGTCCTAATGAGATGGATGAAACTGGAGCCCCTTATACAGAGTGAAGTAAGCCAGAAGATAAAGAACATTACAGCATACTAACACATATATATGGAATTTAGAAAGATGGTAATGATAACCCTATATGCAAAACAGAAAAAGAGACACAGAAATACAGAACAGACTTTTGAACTCTGTGGGAGAATGTGAAGGTGGGATGTTTCAAAAGAACAGCATGTATACTAAATCTATGCGTGAAACAGATATCACCAGCCCAGGTGGGATGCATGAGACAAGTGCTCGGGCCTGGTGCACTGGAAGACCCAGAGGAATCGGGTGGAGAGGGAGGAGGGAGGGGGGATCGGGATGGGGAATATGTGTAAATCTATGGCTGATTCATATCAATGTATGACAAAACCCACTGAAATGTTGTGAAGTAATTAGCCTCCAACTAATAAAAAAATTAAAAGACGCTTAAAAAAAAAAAAAAAAAAAAGAAATAGAGCTACCATTTGATCCAGCAAAGATACATGCACCCCAGTGTTCATCAGCTGAGTTCAGTTCAGTCACTCAGTCGTGTCTGACTCTTTGTGACCCCATGGACTGCAGCACACCAGGCCTCCCTGTCCATCACCAACTCCCGGAGTTTACTCAGACTCATGTCCATTGAGTCGGTGATGACATTCAAGCATCTCATCCTCTGTTGTCCCCTTCTCCTCCCACCTTCAATCTTTCCCAGCACCAGGGTCTTTTCAAATGAGTCAGTTCTTTGCATCGGGTGGCCAAAGTATTGGCATTTCAACTTCAGCATCAGTCCTTCCAATGAATGTTCAGGGCTGATTTCCTTTAGGATGGACTGGTTGGATCTCCTTGCAGTCCAAGGGACTCTCAAGAGTCTTCTCCAACACCACAGTTCAAAAGCATCAATTCTTCAGCGCTCAGCTTTCTTTATAGTCCAACTCTCACATCCATACATGACTACTGGAAAAACCATAACTTTTTTTTTTTTTTATTAGTTGGAAGCTAATTACTTCACAACATTTCAGTGGGTTTTGTCATACATTGATATGAATCAGCCATAGAGTTACACATATTCCCCATCCCGATCCCCCCTCCCACCTCCCTCTCCACCAGATTCCTCTGGGTCTTCCCAGTGCACCAGGCCAGAGCACTTGTCTCGTGCATTCCACCTGGGCTGGTGGGATGTTTCGAAAGAACAGCATGTATATTATCTATGGGAAAACCATAACTTCGACTAGATGGACCTTTGTTGGCAAAGTAATGTCTCTGCTTTTTAATATGCTGTCTAGGTTGGTCATAGCTTTTCTTCCAAGGAGTAAGCGTCTTTTAATTTCATGGCTGTAGTCACCATCTGCAGTGATTTTGGAGCCCCAAGAAATAAAGTCTGTCATTGTTTCCACTGTTTCCCCATCTACTTGCCATGAAGTGATGGGACCAGATGTCATGATCTTCATTTTCTGAATGTTGAGCTTTAACCCAACTTTTTCGCTCTCCTCTTTCACTTTCATCAAGAGGCTCTTTAGTTCTTTATTTTCTGCCATAAGTGTGGTGTCATCTGCATATCTAAGGTTATTGATATTTCTCCCAGCAATCTTGATTCCAGCTTGTGCTTCGTCCAGCCCAACGTTTTTCATGATGTACTCTGCATATAAGTTAAATGAGCAGGGTGACAATATACAGCCTTGATGTACTCGTTTTCCGATTTGGAACCAGTCTGTTGTTCCATGTCCAGTTCTAACTGTTTCTTCCTGACCTGCATACAGATTTCTCAGGAGGCAGGTCAGGCGACCGGTCTGGTAGTCCCATCTCTTTAAAAATTTTCCATAGTTTGGTGTGATCCACACAGTTAAAGGCTTTGGCATAGTCAATAAAGCAGAAGTATATGTCTTTCTGGAACTTTCTTGCTTTTTCAATGATCCACGGATGTTGGCAATTTGATCTCTGGTTCCTCTGAATTTCCTTAATCCAGCTTGATTATCGGGAAGTTCACAGTTCACTTACTGTTCATAGCAGCAGTATTTATCATAGCCAATACATGGAAACAACCCAAGTGCCCATCAACATATGACTGGATTAAGGGAAGATGTGGTATATAGATATAGTAGATTATTACTTAGCCTTAAAAAAGAATGAAATATTGCCATTGTAGCAACATGGGTGGACCTAGAGAACATTATGCTTAGTGAAATAGGACAGAGAAAGACAAATACTGTGTGATATCACCTATATGTGGAAACTGAAAAATAACACAAATTAATCTACATACCAAGTGGAAATAGACTGAGACATAGAAAATCAACTTATGATTACCAAAGGGGACAGAAACTGAGGAGGGATAAATTAGAGTATAAGATTAACAAAGACAAACTACCATAGATGAAATATATTAAAAAAACCAGGATGTACTGTATAGCACAGGGAATTATAGTCATTTTCTTGTAATAACCTGTATTGAAACACAAGCTAAAAAAAAAGACTGAATCACTATTTTGTACACCTGAAACTAACACAATGTTGTGAATCAATTATACTTCAATTTGGAAAAAAGAGTACAAGCAACCATTTGATAATCATTTACACTGTGAGATATTTTGTTTGTACTTTAAATGTTAGAAGAAATATGAAGTGAAAGTTGCTCAGTCCTGTCCAACTCTTTGTGACTCCATGAACTATCCATTGAATTCTTCAGGCCAGAATACTGGAGTGGGTAGCCTTTCCCTTCTCCAGGGGATCTTCCCAACCCAGGGATAGAACCCAGGTCTCCCGCACTGCAGATGGATTCTTTAACAGCTGAGCCACAAGGGAAGACATATGAAACTATTTTATATTAAATTTTTAACATTTTTTCCTTCAAGTTGGATCTAGTAACAACATGGAGCTGATATTAAACTGCCTTGTAACTTAAAAACAACAACAAGAACAAAGGAATCTAGTGTCTTCCATGAACAGGCCTATCTAGTGTCCCTCCTGGGCTCATCCACTGAGTAGGAGCTGCCCATAGGAAGGGTGACTTTGATGCAAATGCAGTGATCATTTTAGAGTATAGCAGCATCCTGGTCAGTATCCCAGCAGTTTCAGAGATCTGAGATGCACATTCTCAGAGCTGCCATGCCTGCAACCCCCAGCACTGTCAACAGGGCTCCTGTCCTGCTTCATATCTTCCTCATATTCTAAGTCACTACTTAGAATATAGGTAGCTTGTGCTAAGTGACTTGCTAAGTTGCTTCGGTTGTGTCCAACTCCTTGTGACCCTAAGAACTGTAGCCCACCAGGCTCTTCTGTCCATGGGGAGTCTCCAGGCAAGAACACTGGAGTGGGTTGCCATGCCCTCCTCCAGGGGATCTTCCCCACCCAGGGTTGGAACCCATGTCTCATATGTCTTCTGCATTCGCTGGCAGGTTCTTTACCACTAGTGCCACCTTGGAAGCCCATAAGTAGTATACCTGTAGATTATTTTTCACCTCCATCCTTCTCTCCAAGTCCTGCTTTGTACCTTTCCTCTGCAAACTCAGTCATGTCTTCCCTCTGGGACTGAAGTCTGCTTTGCTTTCTAAATCGCTTTATGGATTAGGAATTTGGCTCTGAATCAGAGTCCTCATGGCTGGCTCCTCCATCCCAATGGGCCAATGTCTTTTACCCCAGCTATCTACTTGCCTGGTGCCTGCCTTCACCATAGGATATTTTTAAAGGTAAAAGTCTATCTTGTTAGCTATCACAGCCTCCTGGCTTTCTGGGCTTCCCTGGTAACTCAGTTGGTAAAGAATCCACCTGAAATTCAGGAGACCCCTGTTCAATTGCTGGACTGGGAAGATCCACTGGAGAAAGGAAAGGCTATCCATTCCAGTATTCTTGGTCTTCCCTTGTGGCTCAGCTGGTAAGGAATCCATCTGCAATAAAGGAGACCTGGGTTTGATCCTTGGGTTGGGAAGATCCCCTGGAGAAGGGAAAGGCTACCCACTCAAGTATTCTGGCCTGGAGAATTCCATGGACTGTGCAGTCCATGAGGTTGCAGAGTTGGACATGACTGAGCACTTTCACTTTCACCTGGCTTTCTGGAACCCCAATAGCTCCATATAGATGTTCTGCTGGCCATCTGTGCTGCTTTAGAGTTAACTTAGGAGTTTCATAACTTACCTAAACCACACAGGAAATAAATGGCAAGACTGGAGTTTAAACCAGATCAACCTGATTTCAAAAGTGTACTTTCTAAATGGGGCTTCCCTGATGGCTCAGCAGTAAAGAATTCGCCTGCAATTCAGGAGCCACAGGAGATATGTGTTTGATCCCTGGGTCAGGAAGACCCCCTGGAAAAGGAAATGGCAACCCACTACAGTATTTTTGCCTGGGGAATCTCATGGACAGAAAAGCCTGGCAAGCTACGGTCCATGGGGTCTCAAAAGAGTCAGACACAACTGAGCAGCTGAGCACTTTCAAATCACTGTCTGACATTGCATCTTCTTCACAAAACTGGCCATACTGTATTATGACCAGCTGTTTACTTGTTCATCCAGCCTCTCCTTCAAGATGAGAGCTTCCTGAGGGTAGGGCCAAGGCACTGTTATCTAGTAAACATTAAAGTGTTGTTGGAATAAAAGTATAAAGGGAGGAAATATACAAACAGCTTGTAAAATTATTTTAAAAACCAACCCAATCAAAAAATAGGCTGCTGCTGCTGCTAAGTCACTTCAGTCGTGTCCGACTCTGTGCGACCCCATAGACGGAAGCCCACCAGGCTCCCCTGTCCCTGGGATTCTCCAGGCAAGAACACTGGAGTGGGTTGCCATTTCCTTCTCCAATGCACGAAAGGAAAAGTGAAAGGGAAGTCACTCAGTCGTGTCCGACTCTTCGCGACCTCATGGACTGCAGCCTACCAGGCTCCTCCGTCCATGGGATTTTCCAGGCAAGAGTACTGGAGTAGGGTGACATTGCCTTCTCCAAAAAATGGGCAGAAGATCTAAATAGACACTTTTTCCAAAGAAGACATACAGATGTCCAACAGACACATGAAAATTTCCCTAAATCACTAATTATTAGAGAAATGAAAATCAAAACCACAATGAGGTATCACCTCACACCAGTCAGAATGGCCATCATCCAAAAGTCTACAAGTAATAAATGCTGGAGAGGGTGTGGAGAAAAAGAGAACCCTTGTACACTGGTAGGAATTTAAATTGAGGCAGCCACTGTGGAGAACCGTAAGGAGGTTCCTTAAACTAAAAAAATAGAGCTACCGTATGACCCAATAATTCCAATCCTGGGTGTATATCCAAAGAAAACAAAACACTAATTGGAAAAGATACATGCACCCCAATGTTCACAGCAGCACTATTTACAATAGCCAAGACATGGAAGCAACTCAAGTGCACATCTATAGATGACTGGATTAAGAAGATATACACATATGTGATGTATCTATGTATGTGTATATATATACACACATATATATGTATGTATGTATATCTCACATGGAATGGACAATGGAATATTAGCCATTAAAAGTGAAATATTGCCACTTGCAGCAACATGAATGGGCCTAGAGATTATACTTAAGGAAATAAGTCAGAGAAAGACAAAATTGTAAGACATCACTTACATGTGGAATCTAAAAAATGATACAAATGAATCTATATGCACAACAGAAGCAGACTCACAGACATAGAAAACAGACTTATGGTTATCAAAGGGGAAACTGATGGAGTTAGGGATAAATTAGAAGCATGGGGTTAACAGATACAAAGATACATAAGATATATTAGCAATAAGGATTTATTATGTAGCATAAAGAATTATGGTTTCCTGGGTGGTTCAGTGGTAAAGAATTCACCTGTCAATGCAGGAGATGTGGGTTTGATCCCTGGGTCGGGAAGATCCCCTGGTGTAGGAAATGGCAACTTCTCCAGTATTCTTCCCTGGACAATCCCATGGACAGAGGAACCTGATGGGCTACAGTCCATAGGACTGCAGAGTTGGACATGACTAAGCTCACATGCACACATAGAGAATTATACTCAATATCTTGTAATAACCTATAATGGAATATAGTCAGAAAAAAAAAAACAACGAACAACTATGCTGTACACCTGAAACCAACACAATATTGTAAAACAATTATTCTTCAGTTAAAAAAAAAAGGGAAGAATGAATGAAGAAATGAACAGTTAACAACCAAGTTGTAGCCATTCCAGTCTTACCTCCAATTCTTCAGTTTCTGAGGGCTTCACAGGTCTGAGGGCTTCCCTGGTGGCTCAGCTGGTAAAGAATCCACCTGCAATGTGGGAGACCTGGGTTGAATCCTGGGTTGGGAAGGTCCCCTGGAGAAGCGAACAGCTACCCTCTCTAGTATTCTGCCCTGGAGAATTCCATGGACTGTATAGTCTATGGGGTTGCAAAGAGTTGGACATGACTGAGTGACTTTGACTTGCAGGTCTAAGAAGTTCTGATCCTATGAATCCATATATCTTCCACTGTAACCACAAAATAATGACACCAGAGCTACTAGGACAGCATCTTCTATTTACTCCAAACCCCAAACAGCTTGCTGATCTAATAAATAATCTGAATAGTTGAGGCTCTAGAAATGTGAGATATACTATGCTTTCTGCCCAACAAGGAAGAAAAACTTAAACAAGGGGAATTCTAAGATCTATTTCATCTTGATGAGTTGGTGGTTGCACAAGGGACCATACTGCCTGGAGGCAGCTTACAGTGTCTCCAGACAGAAAAGGAAATGACAACAGTTTTTGATGAGAATAGAAGCACAAATAAAGATCCTACTGAGAAGCAGGTAAATTGGCTGGGCTCAGGAAACCTGTAATGACTCAAAGCTGCCAAGGATCCTGTCTGGCAGCCCACCTCTCCCTTACAATTGAGCTCAATGGGTTCCATGTTGCTTCTGTACCCTGGACCTTCATGTGCAGCATGAGCTCATTGAGCCTGAACATGAAGGGCCTCTTTGTTCTGCCACTTTCTCCTCTACACAGGCCACGTGGCCTTAGGAAGCACTGATGACCTGACAACAAAACAAGGCTTTAATTCTGTGTATCTTGAAAGTTCAAGGAAACAATATGGAAACCAATGTAATACCATGCATCTAAGGCTGCCTTTCTATTTGCACATCACAGCTCTAGTGATACAAATAAACCATCCTGGGAAGAGATCTTCAAGATATTAATAAAGCTCAGAGACAAATATTATTTAGGACCCCCTTGTTCCTACTCCCCATTCTGATAATAAATTGGTATGAAGTTAGAGTGAAGGCTTAGAAGTAAAGGACATGGCTTCTTTATTATTTTTGAAATAAAAGTTTTATGTATTTAAGGGATACAAACATGAAGTTTTGGTACACATATATGTAATGAAATGGTTACTATAGTCAAGGTCATTAAGGGAACATAGTTTCTGAGTCTGATAGCTCTGCATTCAGAATAACAGCTTTGCCACTGACTGGCTGTGTAACCCTGGGCAAGCCACATAATCTCTCCAAATTTCATTCTACTCATATCTAAAAAGGGGGTTGATTAGATATTGAGATAATGTATTTTAAGTGTCTGACAGAGTCCTGACATATAGTAAGCATTTGTTAAATACTTGTGAAAATAATTAAAGTATTATTCCAGAATTTTCTAGTCCTATGCCAGGCCTAAGGACCATGTCACCAGTGTACCCTTATTCCACAACGAGGCACAACGAGGCTTTCTCCCCTCTGTATTCTGAAGTGCTTCATGGAGAATTGGTTAGTCAACATTCACTATGAGCTAGTGTGTGGGGGGAGGGAAAAGGGGAAGCAAATTCAAAATATCATATATTATGTGTTCTCAAGGATGCTTTTAAAATCTCAGAGCTGCAAAGCAAGACATCCTTATTTCTTAGAACTGCTCTCTGATTCTTTGCCATTATTTCCACCTATGCTGCTACTACCACAGCCTCTCTTTCCCAGACATGCTTCCCATGGAAAACACAGCAGTAGGTATTTGTGTATTACAAAACTATTCTACTTTAGTGGTAAGAACTTCTTAGGGCATAAACTCTTGTAGTATCTGCAGTTATAGGTTCAGAAAAAGTCGTGTCTGACTCTTTTTGACCCCATGGACTATCCCCATGGACTGTATAGTCCATGGAATTCTCCAGGCTAGAGTACTGGAGTGGGTAGCCTTTCCCTTCTCCAGGAGAGCTTCCCAACCCAGGAATAGAGCCAGGGTATCCTGCATTGCAGGAAGATTCTTTATCAGCTGAGCTACCAGGGAAGCCCCAGAAAACTGGACAATTGGGCTATAATAAGATCTACTATTTATTGACTTCTTACTATGTGTCAGGCTCCATGCTAAGTTCTTTATATATGTTATTTCATTCAATCTTCACATTATCATCACTTTACAGATGATGACATTTAAGCTCAGAGAGGTTAATTCTGTAAGGAGATGACATGGCTAGGAAAAGGAGCCAAGGTTTACATTCGTGAAGATCTGACTTCACCTTCATACTCTATTCTTTCAATCTTTATTATTATTTTTTAAATTTTATTTATTTTTGCCTGTGCTGGGTCTTCCTTGCTGCATGGACTACTCTCTAGTTGAGATATGCTGGCTTCTCATTGCACTGGCTTCTCTTCTTGCAATGCATAGGCCCTAGGGCATGCAGGCTTCAGTAATCATGGCTCCTGGGCTTGAGAGCACACAGTCTCAATAGTTGTGGCACATGGGCTCAGTTGCTCCATGGCATGTAGGATCTTCCTGAACCAGGGACTGAACCCTCGTCTCCTGCATTGGCAGGTGGATTCTTTACCACGGAGTCACCAGGGGAACCCTAGTCTTTATTATTAATAAAAAATGTTCACACATAATAAAGTAGATAATGTAGTATTATGAATCACCAAGTGTTCCTCATCCAGACTCAATAATTACTAATTCATAGACAATCTTGTTTCATCCATACCCTACCCAGCCCCTATTCAACACACATACAGAATTTCATCTTTTCATTTGTAAATATTTCAATATATATCCTCAAAAGGAATGGACTCAAAAGAAAAAAAAAAAAAAGGAATGGACTCTTTATAAAAAAAATAACAATACCCACGACAATCATTCCTTAGTTTCAAATGTGCAGTCCATGTTCATATTTCCCCAATTGTCTCATAATTTTGACTCATGATCTAAACAAGGTCTGTGTCAGAAAATGGCATTTGGTTAATATGTCTCTTAAGTCTCTTTTAATCTTTAGGTTTAGCCTCTTTTTTTCCTTGCCATTTGTGAAAAGAAATTGAAAGCCTGTGCTCTTAACCACATAATATGGCACTATATGTCCATTTTTAGAGTTATGACTTTGGAGGGAATACCCTCCTTCCAAACATATTTTTTGTGTTTATATATGACTCCCTATTTTCCTGTAGAATAGAGGGTAATCAAAGTTAAAAAAATGGATCTTAGAATTGTTTCAATATTCATTGGAAACACTGATCAAAAAAACCACTTGTTATGTAGGTGTTTATTAAATTATATAGCCTGAGGGCAGAGAAACCAGCTCTCAAAAAATAAGTCCTGTCCCATCTCCCACAGGGCTGAACTACCATCAGTAAAGATGGTCCTTTTCTTTAACAGTGGTGCTGGAAAAACTGGAGAGCTATGAAGCTGGAAAAACATGTGAAGCAATGAAACTAGAACATTCCCTCATAACACATACAAAAATAAAATAAAAATGGTTTAAAGACCTAAATGTAGGACATAAATCCGTAAAACTCCTAGAAGAGAACACAGGCAAAACACTCTTCAGCATAAATTGTAGCAAAGTTTTCTTGAATCAGTCCCCAAAGGTAAAAGAAATAAAAGCAAAAATAAGCAAATGGAACCTAAATAAATTTGAAAGCTTTTGTACAGCAAGGAAACCATAAACAAAATGAAAAGACAACCTATGGAATGGGAGAAAATATCTGCAAACAACTTAACTAACAAGGGATTAATATCTAAAATATACAAACAGCTCATACAACTCAACATCAAAAAAAAAAAATGGGTTGAAGACTTGAATAAACATTTCTCCAAAGAAGACATACAGATGACTTTGGGCTTCCCAGATAGCACTAGTGGTAAAGAATCTGCCTGCCAATGCAGGAGACACAAGAGATGCAGGGTTTGATCTCAGGGTCAGGAAGATACCCTGGAGAGGAAATGGCAGTAATTCCCACTCCAGTATTCTTACCTGGAAAATTCCATGGGCAGAGGAGCCCAGTGGGATATAGTCGATAGGGTCACAAAGAGTCAGACACAACAGCACAACAGGTATAGCCAAGACATGGAAACAACTCAAGTGCCCATCAATAGACAATTAGATTAAGAAGATGTGGTATACATGAATACACAATGGGATATTTCTCAGCCATAAAAATGAAATACTGCTATTTGCAGCAACATGGATGGACCTAGATAATATTATGTTTAGTGAAATAAGTCAGAAAAAGACAAATACTGTATGACATCACTTATATGTGGAATCTAAGTACAAATGATTGTATCGATATATGCAAAATAGAAACAGACTCACAAATATAGAACACAAATTTATGGTTACCAAAGGGGAAATGGATGGGGGAGGGAAAAATTAGAGTTATGGGATTAACAAATACAACCTACTATATATAAAATAGATAAGCAACAAGGATTTAGCACAGGAAATTATAGCCATTATATTGTAATAACCTATAATGGAATATAATTTGCAAAAATACTGAATTGCTATGCTTTACTTGAAACTACCACAATACTGTAAATCAACTATGCATCAATAAAAAAGAAAATTTTAAAAATTAAGCACAGTGAAAAAAATGAGTAGGATTATGATTACATTGAATGGGGTGATGGGAACTCTTTTCCACAGTCAATATCCTTCTACTCAAATAATTAAGCATTTGTAGACTTTGTTCCTCTTAAGAATTCAAGAATGTGACAATAAAAAGTTATAATGCTAAAAGACAAAGAGACTACAATATTTTAAAAAGCCATCCCTGAGATGTGGTATCTTTAAGCACCATAAGTCACTAACACTTTCAAAAGTAAGGCTCTGAGTAGGTAGGTGAGTATGGTACAAGCACGAGAAGAAAAGCCTGAGGAGATCTAGCAGAGATGATATCCTGGAGTGAAGTCAAGGGTACTGTGGCAAGGGGCTGCAGGGGAGGGAGGGGGAAGTGCAGGGAACCTGAGGAACCAGATACCTTTTCAGGGGATGGAGCACCTACTGTGAGGAAAAGACAAGTGATAGGCTCTACTTTAAGGTTGTGTTGTTGGCTTGTCTTCATTACAAGTCTGGATGATATTATAAATATTTAAGAAATGGTATGATATATTGGGGGCTTCCTTGGTGGCTCAGATGGTAAAGAATCTGCCTGGAATGTGGGAAATCTGAGTTGGATCCCTGGGCCAGGAAGATCCCTTGGAGAAGGGAATGGCTACTCACTCCAGTATTCTTGCCTGGAGAATTCCATGGACGGAGGAGCCTGGCGGGCTACAGTCCATGGTGTTGCAGAGAGTTGAGCACGACTGAGTCACACACACACACACACACACACACACACACACACACGATATACTGGGGAGGCTGTGTTCTCTTCAGTGGCTAAACGAAGGTACTCAAGGGAGAGCTGGCCAGCAGTGGGCAAACACCTTGCTGGCAGGGAGGGTACAGTCAAGAGGTACATATTTGTACTCTAAGCTGCCAGTCCTGCTGCTCATGGTACTTTTTCCCCTCTAACTGGTGCTGTCTCAGCTCTGGTCATCTGGATGCATACAGATGGCAATCTGCACAAGGAAGCTGGCAGGCACTGGGGCAGCCACACCCCAGAGGGACTCCCCCAAGCTGGTGCAACCTGGGAAACCATTGGAAGGGCTCAAGGCAGCAGCTGTTTACCGACCAGTACATCAGTATTTCATGCTTTTAACAACTACTGTTGCCTAATCTAGGGTTGAATCTCAGTTCTGTCATGAGCAACATCTCCACTTTTCTGGGGGGGGGGGATAAAAGATTGGCAGTGCTATGTTTCACAAAAAAACTAAGTATTGGCTTAACCACCAACTCGAGCAAGTCACTCCATCTCTCTGAGCCTCAGTTTCATCAAAAATGGAGATAAAACTCTTCATCTACCTCTCAGGGCTTGTGTTAAACAAGAAGTTAAGTGAAAGGCACTCAGTTGTGTCTGACTTTTTGCGACCCCATGGACTATACAGTCCATGGAATGCTCTAGACCAGAATACTGGAGCCGGTAGCCTTTCCTTTCTGCAGGGGATCTTCCAAACAAGAACATGTATATATGTGAAAGTTAAAGTCATCATAAGAGTTCTCATCACAAGGGGGAATTATTTTTCTTTTATTTTGCATTTATGAGATGATAGATGTTCACTAAACTTATTATGGGGGCTTCCCTTGTAGCTCAGTGGGTAAAACATCTGCCTGCAGTGCAGGAGGCCCGGGTTCGATCCTTGGGTTGGAAAGATGCCCTGGAGAAGGAAACGGCAACCCACTCCAGTATCCTTGCCTGGAAAATCCCATGGACAGAGGAGCCTGCAGACAGAGGGCTGCAGTCCGTGGGGTCGCAGAGTTGGGCACGACTGAGCAATTAACACTTACTTAAACTTATTATGATAATAATTTCATGATGTACATAAGTCAAATAATTATGCTGTACCTCAAACTTATACAGTGCTGTACATCAATTATATCAATAAAACTGGAAGAAAATGCTTTTAAACAAAAACAATACAAACAAGAACATGTATGTGCAAGTGTTGTATAACCAATCACAACTTTGATTTGCAAATTTATATATCACTAATAATTTATTATTTTTTACTATTAAAGCCCTAACTATAACATGGTAATGAACACACAAAGGAACCAAAGTGTTTTTAATTTCCTTTTTCTTGGACAAAATATCATAATTAAATCACCCCCAAAAAATTTCTGAGTAAACATGAGGTTAATATGACAACTAGTGCCAGAAGTATACAAAAGCAGAACATGAAGAAAAGGGGATTTACTTTGAAAACTCTAACCTGATCCCAGAGTCTTACAGTTCATGTTTTCCCACTGCACTGTGTTTAACTTGAACAGTGTGGCTAAACTTTCCTGTTCTGACTAGAGCCTCTTCGGACCAGAAACAAAGGCAAGTCAGTTCTGAGGTTGAGATTCAAATAAACATATCACCAGACAGCTGCAAACTGGAAAGCAAATGAGACAGCTACTGGAGTAACCAGACTAATAAAGGCCCTCCCACGCCAAACACCCTAGAGACCAAGAGTGAGAAGGCCTCTTCCTTTTTGGAAAACAGTGCCTGATGAACAACTGGAAGGATGAAGCTCTGTTTATGACTCCCTTTGAACTCCTGCTTTTCCCTGAGTGGTCACTGACTAAGGAGGAAAGGAAATTTTAAAAAGCTAAAACAATGCTGCTGTTGTTGTTTTTGACAAGACTGTCACACATAATGAGGATTTTTCAAAATGAACAGAGACTTACATTATTTTCATAAACAAGACCTGTTCCCCAACCATTCTTGTTAAAGAACTGGAATTGACTTCAGAGATTTTTAATGGGAGGAGAACTGCTATGGGACTAAGACTGGAGTTACCAGTGGCTTCCAATTCCCTTCCCTGTCTGCAGTAGTTCCTTGGATTCTCAGGGAAAGGAGAGCTTGAGATATCAAAAGAAGGCCCAGCTGTGGAAATAGAGTTAAGATTCTGGAGACTGTAATTAGTTTGTCACCCCAACTTACTAGGGTAAACAAATAAATATCTACCCAATAGGAAACATAAAAGGTCTCCTGTTCTTAAAGCTGTTCAAATAAAGGATAAAGTCCTTGGCACCTTATCAGCTTAGTGAGTTTCATGGTTTTTAGAGTTGGGAAGGGCACTGGAGATCTTGTCCAACCCTCCTCTTTCACAGATGAGGCAAGGGGTATTGACTTGCCTAAGATTACACAGTGAATGAATGGATTAACTTTTGCTCACCTAAGCTACACCATCCAGGAGTTAGGTGAGCAACAGATTGTCAGTATCCACACTGCCTCTTCTTCCTCAAATGGGCTCTCGAATTCCTCACCATTCACATATCCTACTCTACAATGTTGCCCACACCACTCTCCCATCCACTATCCAGTCTTTTCTTAATACCTCCAATCCCAATTCTGCTAGTCTTTCTGTCATTGTACTATCAACTTTTCTAAGAGGAAAGAGTCTTTTGTCTATTGGTATTGCATGTGTTTTCTTAGGTTTTCCAAAGGTACATGCTTCTTATAGAGTTCCATTAGGCATGGAACCTGGGAGAACTTTCCTGGGACTGGGCCAAAGAGGAAGTCAGCAAACTACAACTTGTTGACTGTGTCTGTCTGGCTTAATGTGTTTTCATATGGCACACAATTCAAGAATGTTTGCTTTTGATTGTGATTTAAAAAAAAAAAACTATGACATAAAATTTACCATCTTAACTAATTTCAAATGTGTCCAGTAGTGTTGAGTATATTCATATTGCTGTGTAACAGATGTCTAGAACGCTTTCATCTTGAAAAACAGAACTCTATACCCATTAAACAACTCTCCATTTCTCCTTCCACTCAGCTCCTAGTAACCACCATTCTACTTTGTATGAATTTGACTACTTTATATACCTCATAGGATGCTCAGTACTCAGTTCTGACTCTGTGATCTTTGTGGACTGTATCCCACCAGGCTCCTCTGTCCATGGGATTCTCCAGGCAAGAATACTGGAGTGAGTTGCCATTTCCTTCTCCATGGGATCTTTCTGGATCAGGGATTGAACCTGTGTCTCCTCCATTGATACGTGGGTTCTTTACCACTGAGCCACCTGCGAAGTCCATATACCTCATAAGTGGAATCATTAACTGTCCTTTTTTGACTGTCTTATTTCACTTAGCATACTGTCCTCAATTTTCATCCATGGATAGCATGTGACAAGATTTCCTTTTTGAGGGTTAATAATATTCTGTTGTATGCATACACCAAATTTCCTTTATCCCATTCATTCATCCATGGACATTTGGGTTGCTTCCACTACTTGACTAATCTGAATAATACTGCTATGAACTTGGGTGTGTTTCGAGACCCTACTTTCAATTTTGGGGGGGAATATACCCAGATGTGGGTTTGCTAGATCATATGGTAATTCTATTTTTAATTATTTGAGGAACCACCATACAGTTTTCCATGGTAGTTTCACCACTTCACATTTTATCAGTAATGCACAAGGATTGCAATTTCTTCACATCTGGTCACTTTTATTTCCTTTTTTTTTTTTTAATAATATGTGCTAAGTCACTTCAATCATGACTGACTCTTTGCAACCCCATGGACCATAGCCCACCAGGCTCCTCTGTCCACGTGATTCTCCAGGCAAGAATACTGGAGTGTGTTGCCATTTCCTTCTCCATTTTTAAAAACAAATAGTAGCTATCCTAATATGTGTGAGGTGATGTTTCACTGTGGTTTTGACTTGCATTCATCTAATGATAAGTGATGTACGTTTTTTCTCATGCTTTTGGCCATTTGTATATCATCTTTGGAGAAATGTCTACTCAAATCTGCTGCCTACTTTTTAATTGGGTTGTATTGTTGTTACTGAATTGTTGACATCCTCTACATATTCTGGATATTCATCCCTTATCAGATGTGATTTGCAAATGTTTTCTCCCATTCTGTAGGATGTCATTTCACCCTGTTGATTGTCCTTTGATGCACAGAATTTTTTTTTAGTTTGTTGTTTAGTAGTCCCACTTTTCTATATATATATATAAATGTTTATTTTTTGCTGCCTGCCCTTTTGGTGTCATATACAAGAAAACATTGTTAACTCCAGTGTCATAAACTTTTCTCATGTTTTCTTCTCGTGAGGTTTTAAATATTTTTAAGCGGTTGAAAAAAATATTTCCTGACATGTAAAAATTTTGAAATTTAAATTTCAATGCCCATAAATAAAATTTTACTCGATCATAGACATTCTCGCTCATTTGTGCATTGTCTGTGGTTGCTTTCGAACTGTAACAGCAGAGCTGAGTACTTGCAACAAAGATCAAATGTGGTTCTCTCATCCATGCACATTGTTGCTTCAGTATCAGTTCAGTCATTCAGTCTTGTACGACTCTTTGTGACCCCATGAACCACAGCACGCCAGGCCTCCCTGTCCATCATGAACACCTGGAGTTTACTCAAACTCATGTCCATTGAGTCAGTGATGCCATCTAACCATCTCATCCTCTGTTGTCCCCTTCTCCTTCTGCCTTCAATCTTTCCCATCATCACGGTCTTTTCAAATGAGTCAGCTCTTAGCATCAGGTGGTCAAAGTATTGAAGTTTCAGCTCAACATCAGCCCTTCCAAAGAACACCCAGGACTGATTTCCTTTAGGATGGACTCGGTGGATCTCCTTGCAGTCCAAGGGACTCTCAAGAGTCTTCTCCAACACCACATTTCAAAAGCATCAATTCTTCAGTGCTCAGCTTTCTTTATAGTCCAACTCTGACATCCATACATGACCACTGGAAAAACAATAACCTTGACTAGATCGACCTTTGTTGACAAAGTAATGTCTCTGCTTTTTAATATGCTGTCTAGGTTGGTCATAAATTCCCTTCCAAGGAGTAAGCATCTTTTAATTTCATGGCTGCAATCACCATCTGCAGTGATTTTGGAGCCCCCAAAAATAAAGTCAGCCACTGTTTCCACTGTTTCCCCATCTATTTGCCATGAAGTGATGGGACCAGATACCATGATCTTAGTTTTCTGAACGTTGAGCTTTAAGCCAACTTTTTCACTCTCCTCTTTCACCTTCATCAAGAGGCTCTTTAGTTCTTCTTCACTTTCTGCCATAAATGTGGTGTAATCTGCATATCTGAAGTTATTGATATTTCTCCCAGCAATCTTGATTCCAGCTTGTGCTTCTTCCAGCCCAGCGTTTCTCATGAGGTACTCTGCATATAAGTTAAATAAGCAGGGTGACAATATACAGTCTTGACATACTCCTTTTCCTCTTTGGAACCATTCTGTTGTTCCATGTCCAGTTCTAACTGTTTGCATCCTGACCTGCATGCAGGTTTCTCAAGAGGCAGGTCAGATGGTCTGGTATTCCCATCTCTTTCAGAATGTTCCACAGTTTGTTGTGATCCACACAGTCAAAGGCTTTGGCATAGTCAATAAAGCAGAAATAGATGTTTTTCTGGAACTCTCTTGCTTTCTCGATGATCCAGCAGATGTTGGCAATTTGATCTCTGGTTCCTCTGCCTTTTCTAAAACCAGTTTGAACAGCTAGAAGTTCCTGGTTCACGTATTGCTGAAGCCTAGCTTGGAGAATTTTTAGCATTACTTTACTAGCGTGTGAGATGAGTGCAATTGTGCGGTAGTTTGAGCATTCTTTGGGATTGCCTTTCTTTGGGATTGGAATGAAAACTGACCTTTTCCAGTCCTGTGGCCACTGCTGAGTTTTCCAAATTTGCTGGCATATTGAGTGTATCACTTTCACAGCATCATCTTTCAGGATTTGAAATAGCTCAACTGGAATTCCATAACCTCTACTAGCTTTATTCATAGTGCTACTTCCTAAGTCCCACTTTGACATTCTAGGATGTCTGGCTCTAGGTGAGTGATCACACCATTGGCCATCACCAAGAGGAGCTACCCCACATCCAAGGTAAGGAGCAGCAGCTATGCTTTGCTGGAGCAGCCGTGAAGAGATACCCCATCTCCAAGGTAAGAGAAACCCAAGTAAGACGATAGGCGCTGAGAGAGGGCATCAGAGGGCAGACAGACTGAAACCACAATCACAGACAACTAGCCAATCTGATCACATAGACCACAGCTTGTCTAACTCAATGAAACTAAGCCATTCCATGTGCGGCCACCCAAGGTGGATAGGTCATGATGGAGAGGTCTGACAGAGTGTGGTCCACTGGAGAAGGGAATGGCAAACCACTTCAGTATTCTTGACTTGAGAACCCCATGAAAAGTATGAAAATGGAAAAAGATAGGACACTGAAAGATGAACTCCCCAGGTTGGAAGGTGCCCAATATGCTACTGGAGATCAGCGGAGAAATAACTCCAGAAAGAATGAAGGGATGGAACCAAAGCAAAAACAACTCTTAGTTGTGGATGTGACTGGTGATAGAAGCAAGGTCTGATGCTGTAAACAGCAATATTGCATGGGAACCTGGAATGTTAGGTCCATGAATCAAGGCAAATTGGAAGTGGTCAAACGGGAGATGGCAAGAGTGAATGTCAACATTCTAGGAATCAGCTAACTAAGATGGACTGGAATGGGTGAATTTAACTCAGATGACCATTATATCTACTACTGTGGGCAGGAATCCCTTAAAAGAAATGGAGTAGCCATCATAGTCAACAAAAGAGTCCAAAATGCAGTACTTGGATGCAATCTCAAAAATGACAGAATGATCGCTCTGTTTGTTTCCAAGACAAACCATTCAGTATTAAGATAATCCAAGTCTATGCCCCAACCAGTAATGCTGAAGAAGCTGAAGTTGAAAGGTTCTATGAAGTCCTACAAGACCTTTTAGAACATTGCTGTTTAGTGCATTATAATTCCTATAAATCACAGTGACACATTTATAACGCTACAGCACTCAAAGTGTTATGCCTATCTTCACTCTGTACCTTTTAAAGAATATTACCAGTGCATACTTGTGTCAAAACAAGGAAAGGAAAGTGTTCTTTGATTGTTATGCTCTTAAGACACACTGGAGTTGTCTAGGTAGATGGTGTATTTTCAGCTTGGGCTGCCATTAACAAAACACCATAAAATTTGTGACTTAAATAACAAAAAATTAATTTCTCACCTCTCCAGAGAGTTTGAGAAGCCCAAGATCAAGGTGCCAGTCAAGTTGGTGTCTGCGGCAAGTTTTTTCCTTAGGTTTCAGATGACTGCCTAGTTACTATGTCTTCACATGGCTCTTCCTCTACATACATGTGAAGAGAATAGTCCTCCCTCTCTATTCTTCTTCTGAGAAGGGCAACAAACTGATAGGATTAGGACCTCACCTTTATAAACTCCTCTAACCTTAATTGCCCCCTAAAAGCCCAGTCTCCAAATACAGTCGCATTAAAAGTTAGAGACACAATATGTGAATTTGGGGGAAACACAATACAGTCTGCAGTGGATAGCAAAATATTGTATTTACTGTGCATTTGGCACTAAAACTCTGCTAAAAAAATAGAATATATGACATTATTACCAGACTAAACACTCATCACAATATTCCCAACTCACAAGAAAGCAATGGTCAGAAAAATTGAAACATTTAAAGTAGAGTTTCTCATCATAACAGAATTTTTTCACAAACATAAAAAATTAAAATAAGGCTGCCACCAAAGTAAGTTGCCAAGTGGTTTATTTCTTAGCCAAGCAAAGAAAACCATTTACTGATGGTGAGTTAATTAAATCATGTTTGATTGCAATAGTTACAGAAATGTGTCTAGAAAAAATAAACTTGTTTAAAACTATCAGTCTTTCGGTGAAAACAGTTGTTCAGAGTTGAGGACAGTGGGAGCAACTCCAGTAGTCAATTAAAGACAAGCAAATAATTTTGAGTGGTTTTCCTTGGGCCTTGATGAGTTGACAGATGTTATCAATACTGCTTAATTGTTTATTTGGGGAGACTAAATTTGAAGTACTTGAAGTATTAGGCCCCATGAATAGTCTGTGTGGAACAGCTACAGAAGAGAATATTTTCAAAGAAGTTGAGAAAACACTAATTCTGTACAACTTGAAGCAGAATATTCTAAGATGTGTTACAACTGATAAAGATACGTGTGAAATGGGGGAAAAAAATGCTTAGTTGAAATTTACAAGACATCAAAATGCAAGGTGCTTATAGCCTATGGGTGAAAGAGGAGAGTGAAAAAGCTGGCTTAAAAAACTCAACATTCAGTTGACAAACCATTAGCAAGACTCATTAAGAAACAAAGAGAGAAGAACCAAATTAACAAAATTAGAAATGAAAATGGAGAGATCACAACAGACAACACTGAAATACAAAGGATCATAAGAGACTACTACCAGCAGCTCTATGCCAATAAAATGGACAACTTGGATGAAATGGACAAATTCTTAGAAAAGTATAACTTTCCAAAACTGAACCAGGAAGAAATAGAAGATCTTAACAGACCCATCACAAGCAAGGAAATCGAAACTGTAATCAAAAATCTTCCAGCAAACAAAAGTCCAGGACCAGATGGCTTCACAGCTGAATTCTACCAAAAATTCAGAGAAGAGCTAACACCTATCTTACTCAAACTCTTCCAGAAATTTGCAGAAGAAGGTAAGCTTCCAAACTCATTCTATGAGGCCACCATCACCCTAATTCCAAAACCAGACAAAGATGCCACAAAAAAAGAAAACTACAGGCCAATATCACTGATGAACATAGATGCAAAAATCCTTAACAAAATTCTAGCAAACAGAATCCAACACATATTAAAAAAATCATACACCACGACCAAGTGGGCTTTATCCCAGGAATGCAAGGATTCTTTAATATCCGTAAATCAATCAATGTAATACACCACATTAACAAATTGAAAGATAAAAACCATATGATTATCTCAATAGATGCAGAAAAAGCCTTTGACAAAATTCAGCACTCATTTATGATTAAAACTCTCCAAAAAGCAGGAATAGAAGGAACATACCTCAACATAATAAAAGCTATATATGACAAACCCACAGCAAGCATCACCCTCAATGGTGAAAAATTGAAGGCATTTCCCCTGAAATCTGGAACAAGACAAGGGTGCCCACTCTCACCACTACTGTTCAACATAGTGTTGGAAGTTTTGGCCACAGCAATCAGAGCAGAAAAAGAAGTAAAAGGAATCCAGATAGGAAAAGAAGAAGTGAAACCCTCACTGTTTGCAGATGACATGATCCTCTACATAGAAAACCCTAAAGACTCTACCAGAAAATTACTAGAGCTAATCAATGAATATAGTAAAGTTGCAGGATATAAAATTAACACACAGAAATCCCTTGTATTCCTATATACTAACAATGAGAAAACAGAAAGAGAAATTAAGGAAACAATACCATTCACCATTGCAACAAAAAGAATAAAATACTTAGGAGTATATCTACCTAAAGAAACAAAAGACCTATACATAGAAAACTATAAAACACTGATGAAAGAAATCAAAGAGGACACAAACAGATGGACAAATATACCGTGTTCATGAATTGGTAGAATCAATATTGTCAAAATGACTATACGACTCAAAGCAATCTATAGATTCAGTGCAATCCCTATCAAGCTACCAATGGTATTTTTCACAGAACTAGACCAAAAATTTTCACAATTTGTATGGAAATACAAAAAACCTCGAATAGCCACAGCAATCTTGAGAAAGAAGAATGGAACTGGAGGAATCAACCTGCCTGACTTCAGACTCTACTACAAAGCCACAGTCATCAAGACAGTATGGTACTGGCACAAAGACAGAAATAGAGATCAATGGAACAGAATAGAAAGCCCAGAGATAAATCCATGAACCTATGGACACCTTATCTTCGACAAAGGAGGCAAGGATATACAATGGAAAAAAGACAACCTCATTAACAAGTGGCGCTGGGAAAACTGGCCAACCACTTGTAAAAGAATGAAACCAGAACACTTTCTAACACCATACACAAAAATAAACTCAAAATGGATTAAAGATCTAAATGTAAAGACCAGAAACTATAAACTCCTAGAGGAAGAACATAGGCAAAACACTCTCTGACATAAACCACACAGATCCTCTATGACCCACCTTCCCAGAATATTGGAAATAAAAAGCAAAACTAACAAATGGATGCTAATAACGTTAAAAGCTTTTGCCACCCTACAAGAAACTAAGTAAGAGTGAAAAGGACCAAGCCCCGCCCAAGATTGGGGAGAAAATATAGAAGATGGAAGAAACAGACCGAAGGATTAACTCCCAAGATTTAGCACCAGCCCGAACAATCCCTAGCTCAAGATACCCCCCAGGAAAAATAAATCCCATCAAAAAATGGGCCAAAGAACTAAACAGACATTTCTCCAAAGAAGAAATACAGATGGCTAACAAATCATGAAAAGATGCTCAACATCACTCATTATCAGAGAAATGCAAATCAAAACCACAATGAGGTACCATTACACGCCAGTCAGGATGGCTGCTATCCAAAAGTCTACAAGCAATAAATGCTGGAGAGGGTGTGGAGAAAAGGGAACCCTCTAACACTGTTGGTGGGAATGCAAACTAGTACAGCCATTATGGAGAACAGTGTGGAGATTTCTTAAAAAACTGGAAATAGAACTGCCATATGACCCAGCAATCCCACTTCTGGGCATACACACTGAGGAAACCAAATCTGAAAGAGACACATGCACCCCAATGTTCATCGCAGCACTGTTTATAATAGCCAGGACATGGAAGCCACCTAGATGCCCATCAGCAGATGAATGGATAAGGAAGCTGTGGTACATATACACCATGGAATATTACTCAGCCGTTAAAAAGAATTCATTTGAATCAGTCCTGATGAGATGGATGAAACTGAATGCCCCTTATACAGAGTGAAGTAAGCAGAAAGATAGAAAGACCATTACAGCATACCTAAACACATATATAGGAATTAGACAAGATGGTAAGTGAATAACCCTATATGCAAAACAGAAAAAGGAGCACAGAAATACAGAACAGACTGTTTGGACTTATGGGGAAAGGAGGGGTGGGATGTTCTGAGAGAACAGCATGGTATACTAATCTCATGGTGAAACGATCAACCCAGCCCGGTGGGGATTCATGAGACAAGTGCTCCGGCCGTCACTGGGAAGACCCAGAGGAATCGGGTGGAGAGGGAGGCGGGAGGGGGGATAGAGATGGGGAATACGTGTAAATCTATGGCTGATTCATATCAATGTATGACAAAACCCACTGAAATGTTGTGAAGTAATTAGCCTCCAACTAATAAAAAAATAAATAAATAAATAAAAATTTTAAAAAAACAAAAAAAAAAAAAGAAAAGAAAATAGCTCACAACAATGAAAAAAAAATACTCAACATTCAAAAAACTAAGATCCTGACATCTGGTCCCATCACTTCATAGCAAATAGATGGGGAAAAAGTAGAAGCAGTGACAGATTTTCTTTTCTTGGGCTTCAAAATCTCTGTGGACAGTGACTGCAGGAATTAAATTAAAAGACATATATTTTTAAAAAAAGACATATATATATATATATCCCCTCCTTCCTGAGCCACCCTCCCCTCTCCCATCTCACCCCTCTAGGTCATCACAGAGTGCTGTGGACTCCCTGTGACAAGATTCTTTATATCTGTTTACAGGAACCTACTGTCATTCAAAAGATCATCTTCTGTTTCATTCCCAAGAGGCCTGATGGAAACTAACTTAAATGGAATTCTTGGCTTCCAATACTGATGATCCAGTTTTGTTTTGTTTTGCTTTATTTTAGGATTCGTGTCAAATTTATTGAGGTATAATAGACAAATAATTTAGGGTCCATGCATGCATGCTAAGTTGCTTCAGTTGTATCTGACTCTTTGCAACCCTGTGGACTATAGCCAGCTCACCAGGCTCCTCTGTCCATGGGGATTCTCAAGGCAAGAATACTGGAGTGGGTTTCTATGCCTTCCTCCAGGGAATCTTCCCGACCCAGGGATTGAACTCATGTCTCTTATCTTTCCTGCACTGGCATGTGGGTTCTTTACCACTTGCGTCACCTGGGAAGCTCAATTTGTGCTCCAGTTCATCTCTTTCAAGCGTTATTTCAATATTGTAGTCTAATAGAACTCCCTATCTGCCCTTAAATCCATATTACAGAGCCACGGTGGTTATCTTTCAGAAACAAACAAAAATATGAGATTTTCATGCCCTTTGCTTGTACTCCATTGCTTGAGGATCCAGATTTTTTCAGGTTATATATACATTTCAGGGTCCTTCACTAAACAGACAGCACCCAAGCTTCCTATCATGAAAGTTAGAGACCTAACAAGATCTGCTACTGTCACCTTTATATTTCCGTATAGAGTTACATGATATAAAAAATCACCATAAAGATTATCACCCAGTGAACTAAAATCGACAACTTCCTGTAGAGTTATTAGACTGTAGCTTCCAGTTATCTCTTTGTTTATAAGAGCAGATATTTAAAAATTGCAGATGTGCTGAGTTACTAAATACCTTTTAGGGGAGTATAAACTTACTAATTCAGCAGTATCTAATTCAGTAACTATGCTACTCTAAGACCACTTTGGTGAAAGTGATTTTAGTGGACCAAGAAAGGACAAATAATTTGCTTTTAATAAGATTTAGTGGCTTGAAATGATAAACATTGGCTGCATATTTAGCAAATTGCTTTTCATCCTTACTGTTTATAAAATGCTTATACTTCCTTACTCTACTATTTGATTCACAGCTAAAAGACAGAAATAAATGTTACAAAATAGACATTAAAACAAAGATGAAGCTTAGAAGCAAGTTGTAACCAGAAAACAAAAGGCAGATCATTTCCAGGGTGCCTATTGTTAATAAAGCAAAAACCTTCCAAAACAAAAAATCCTATTTTTTTCTTCTTTTGCAAAACATAGACTCAATGATAGAGTTTATGGCTTGGTACTTATTGAGATAGTTGTTTATTTTGATTAGCCTTCTATAGTGGTCATTAAAGTGACCCTTAATGGGGTCAGTCATTTTTGAGTTACCCAAGCTTTTTGAAAAATAGTTTCACTCCCCAGCCTAACTGCAACAACCCTTCACAAGAAGAACACCTGTTTAATTAAATGATGTTTTATTTCTGTATTCTTCACATGGACTCCCCATTTTTAATTACAAATGACACACCAATATCCATGTTGGCTTCTAGATAAATTTTCTGGAAGACAAACTCACTTTAAGTGATGTCAAACATGTGATTTTGCCACCAGCTCATTACCAGAATCTGGGTACCTCCATTTTGCCCTCTTTTATATAATATGAGAAAAATGCCAAATTCTCAATTGAATGGCTAATCTGATAACATTGAATCATTCAAGGCTTGATAACCATTCAAGTCTTGATAACCTGTTTGATTCATAAGCACCATTTGCAAGCAAAGAACTGTTAAAGATAAACTGAGGTGTATTAAACATTAAGAATTTTTTGAACAACAGTTTAAGTTGGGCAGTGTTAAATTGTAAGTGATTAGGAGCACTCCACTGACACGAGCTAAGGGAAAGACTTTTACAGAGAAAAGGTGTAAGCATAACCAAGCAGGACCCTAGGAGGACTTGCTAGAATAGCATACCCCCCATCCTCCACCAGCCTCTTGTCCTTAGAAAAACAGCCTCCTAGGCCTTCATGTTTCAAAAAGTAAATTTAATGAGAGAAGTGAGAAAATGAAGGAAAACAGTCAAACAAGACAAAATAATAGTTTAGCCATTAAAAAAATTCAAGGACCTTTAGTTCCTCCTTAAGGGCAATAAATAATATTTTGATTCTTGTCCTTTGAGCTGTTTTGCAGATACAGAAACCCCTACCAGGTGGAAGAAGTTAACTGTATGCTGCCCACAAGCACAATCTTAGACCCCAAGACCAGTTGGAACAAGAAGGTTGATATTGATTCCCAATAACCTCACCAATCAGAAGAATGTCCATCAGCTGATCACACATTCCAGAAATTCCCTCCCTCACACTGTCTTTAAAAACGTTTCCCTAAAAATAAAATAAAATAAAATAAAAACGTTTCCCTGATTGCCTTAGGGGAGTTCAGGTCTTTTAGGCACTAGCTACCTGGACTTCTTGCTTGGCACCTGCAATAAACACTGTGCTTTCCTTCCCTATAACCCAGTGCAGATTGGCTTTGCTACATCCAGGCAAATGGACCTAAGTTCGGTTTGGTAAAAGAAGCAAAGAAAGGAAATTTGATTAGCTATAGCTTAAGTGTTTGTCTTATTTGGAAAGGCCTCGTTGGCTTGTTGTGATTGGTTGCCCTTAGGTTTTGATTTCTTAACCATGAGGCATTTACAGGCTTAGGTTTTTGTTTGCTTATGTTGTATGCTAAGGTATTAGAACCATCTCAGTCTAATAGGCTCTTTGTATAACACAACTGATAGTCTACATATCATTTAGTGTTTTCTAATTTTTCTATAAAGAATTTTGAGTTGAAGTGCAACAACTACATAATGATTTTAGTTATTTTTCTCCAAAACATTCTTCCAAAAACGTGCCCTTCTTTATGTAAACCACACATATGGGGTTGGTTTGGCACATCTCAGGCAGGGTGGCTATTGCCCCAAAATAGAGCCAAATTTATTCAAAGACTGTTCAGTTAAAATGGTTTCTACATTAGCAATAAACCCACTTTCTGCTGCAAACCACATCCATTTAAAAAGAAAGGAATAGGTTCAGTCAATATTTCCTTGGTTTTGAAGTGTCCCTCTAAATATTTTTTTTTTAACTGTAGTAATGGCCTATACCTAAAATCATTTTTGCTGACAATATCTAAGTGGGGAACAACTCCATATTAATTTCCTATAGCAGCTGCAACAAGTTATCACAAACTTGATGACTTAAAACAATGCACATTTATTCTCTTATAGTTTAGGAAGCTGAAAGTCCAAAATCAATTTCACTGGGCTGAAATCAAGGCATTGGCAAGGCCATGTTCCCTGGAAGCTCTAGGGGGAGAATCGATTTCCTTACACTTTTCAGCTTCTAGAGCCATATTCGTTGGCTTGTGTTGTCTTCCCCCATCTATAGTGACTGTAGCATATCACTTTCAAATATGTCTCCTGTCTCTATGTGTCTCTCACCCTCTGCTGAGATCATCATGTTGCCTTTCTTCTCCTATGTCAAATCTCCTTTTACTTTTTTAAAATTTATTTTAATTGGAGGCTAATTACTTTACAATATTGTGGTGTTTTTTGCCGTACATTCACGTGAATCAGCCATGAGTGAACATGTGTTCCCCATCCTCCACTCCCTTCCTCCTCCCTCCCCATCCCATCCCTCAGGGTCACGCCAGTGCACCAGCCCTGATCACCCTCTCTCATGCATCGAACCTGGACTGGCGATCTATTTCACATATGACAATATACATGTTTCAATGCTATTCTCTCAAATCACCCCACCCTCACCTTCTCCCACAGAGTCCAAAAGTCTGTTTTTTACATCTGTGTCTCCTTTGCTGTCTTGCATATAGGGTTACTGTTACCATCTTTCTAAATTCCATATATATGCATCAGTATACTGTATTGGTGTTTTTCGTTCTGACTTACTTCACTCTGTATGACAGGCCCCTCATTAGAACTGATTCAAATGCATTCTTCTTAATAGCTGAGTAATATTCCATTGTGTATATATACCACAGCTTTCTTATCCATTCGTCTGCCGATGGACATCTAGGTGGCTTCTAGGCCTTGGCTATTGTAAACAGTGCTGTGATGAACATTGGAGTACATGTGTCTCTTTCATTTCTGGTTTCCTTGGTGTGTATGCCCCACAGTGGAATTGCTGGGTCATATGGCACTTCTATTTCCAGATTTTAAGGAATCTCCATGCTGTTCTCCAGATTGGCTGTACTAATTTGCATTCCCACCAACAGTGTAAGAGGGTTCCTTTTTCTCCACATCCTCTCCAGCATTTATTTTTTGGAGACTTTTGGATAGCAGCTGTTCTGACTGGCATGAGATGGTATCTCATTGTGGTTTTGATTTGCATTTCTCTGATAATGAGTGATGTTGAGCATCTTTTCATGTGTTTGTTAGCCATCTGTATGTCTTCTTTGGAGAAATGTCTGTTTAGTTCTTTGGCCCATTTTTTTTATTGGGTCGCTTATTTTTCTGGGATTGAGCTGCAGGTGCTGTTTGCATATTTTTGAGATTAATTCTTTGTCAGGTGCTTTGTTTGCTATTATTGTCTCCCATTCTGAAGGCTTGCACCTTGCTTATAGTTTCCTTCATTGTGCAAAAGCTTTTAATTTTAACTAGGTCCCATTTGTTAATTTTTGCTTTTATTTCCATTACTCTGGGAGGTGGGTCATAGAGGATCCTGCTATGATTTACATCAGAGCATGTTTTGCCAATGTTTTCCTCCAGGTGTTTTATAGTTTCTGGTCTTATATTTAGATCTTTAATCCATATTGAGTTTATTTTTGTGTATGGTGTCAGAAAGTGTTCTAGTTTCATTCTTTTACAAGTGATTGACCAGTTTTCCCAGCACCACTTGTTAAAGAGATTGTCTTTTCTCCATTGTATACTCTTGCCTCCTTTGTCAAAGATAAGGTTTCCATAGGTGTGTGGATTTGTCTCTGGGCTTTCTATTTTGTTCCATTGATCTATGTCTCTGTCTTTGTGCCAGTACCATACTGTCTTGATGACTGCAGCTTTGTAGTAGAGTCTGAAGTCAGGCAGGTTGATTCCTCCCGTTCCATTCTTCTTTCTCAAGATTACTTTGGCTAATCGAGGTTTTTTGTATTTCCATAGAAATTGGAAATTATTTGTTCTGGTTCTCTGAAAAATACCATTGGTAGCTTGAAGCTATAGATTGCTTTGGGTAGTATATTCATTTTCACTATATTGATTCTTCCTATCCATGAACATGGTATATTTCTCATCTATTTGTGTCATCTTTGATTTCTTTTCTCAATGTTTTATAGTTTTCTATATATAGGTCTTTTGTTTCTTTAGGTAGATTTATTCCTAAGTATTTTATTCTTTTTGTTGCGATGGTGAATGGAATTGTTTCCTTAATTTCTCTTTCTGTTTTCTCATTGTCAGTGTATAGGAATGCAAGGGATTTCTGTGTGTTAATTTTATATCCTGCAACTTTACTACCCTAAAGACTCCACAAGAAAATCTCCTTTTACTTTGACAAGGTACTTGTGATTGCATCTAGGGCCCACCTGGTAGGGCCCTATGCTGCTGCTGCTGCTAAGTAGCTTCAGTCGTGTCTGACTCTGTGCGACCCCATAAACGGCAGCCCACTAGGCTCTGTCGTCCCTGGGATTCTCCAGGCAAGAACACTGGAGTGGGTTTCCATTCCTTTCTCCAATGCATGAAAGTGAAAAGTGAAAGGGAAGTCGCTCAGTCCTGTCCAACTCTTCGTGACCCCATGGGCTGCAGTCTACCAGGCTCCTCCATCCATGGGATTTTCTAGACAAGAGTACTGGAGTGGGGTGCCATTGCTTTCTCCAGGTAGGGCACTGTAGGTAGGGTCCAACTGGTAGGGCCCTAGAATACTCTTCTACCTTGAGTCTTAATTTAATCACACCTGCAGAATATTTCATGCAATATAAGTTAAGGTTTACAGGTTACAGAGATTAGGACCTGGATATTTTAGGAGTCATTATTCAGCCTGGGCTCCCCAGGTGGCACTAATGGTAAAGAACCTGCCTGGCAATTTAGGAGACATAAGAGATACAGGTTCGATCTCTGGGTTGGGAATATCCCCTGGAGGAGGTCATGGCTACCCCTCCTAGTATTCTTGCCTGGGGCATCCCCATAGACAGAGGAGGCTGGCAGGCTACAATCCATAGGGTCACAAAGAGTCAGACACGATTGAAGCAACTTAACACACACACACACATGCATTGAGCCTGCCACAAACTACAGACTTGCCATTCAACAGTTTACAACCTGTACATCTATTACTAAACAACTGAAATTATTTGTAGGACTCTAAAAATTTTATTCAAATAAATAATATCTTACATGTATAACTACCATTTACAAATTCATGTACATGCCATTGTTATTAATAAAATACAAATTCATTTCATAAAGAGATCTAAAGGGCCTATTTCAGATAAGTTATTTATAAGTAAAACACTTAGTATAGCATTCATCCCTTTTCAACAAAAACTATCCTTACAAAATGATTATACACTTTATCAATATATAACATAAGGTATAATGTATATAAAGCAGAGCAGCTGCTATATAAGAATTTAATAAATGTCAGCCATTATTATTGTGTTGGGTGTTCTGCAAGAAGAATGGAAGTATTCCAACACTAAAAATCTAATAATAGTAGGCTTTTCTCATTTTGCAGGAAAAGGGATGCAAAAAGATGTAATTCAATCACTTTATTTTGGGCCCATAATTTTTGTTTAAAGTTTGATACCTGTTACTACTAGACTGTTAGTGAATGCTAACAGATGACAGAACAAGAAGCCAAAGAATATTAGGGGGAAACTGGGAACAGCTAATCATGTTTGGTTCAAAATCTTATTTTGATTACATGTGCTCTAGGCTGTGCTTTTATATTTTTTACTCAAACCACAGTAGTTTCTTTGTCACTGAATTGTTCTTCATTTACATAAATCAATCAAATACATCCAAATTTTATAGTGTTCTTCAAAGAGCACCATAACTTGCAGATATACCAGTGCCTGAACAAGTTTGAGGGCTGCTAATGGAAAACATTCTCTATTATAAAGGAGCTTACTTTCATGATGGGCTAAAATTGTGGTTCTCAACACTGGCTGCACATAAGATCTCCTGGGGAGCTTTTTAAAATCTCCATCTCTAAGCTGCTGCTAAGACCAACTAAATAAGAATTTCTGGGGTGGGGCCCAGACATCAGCATTTTTCAAGCTCCCCAGATAATTCAAGTGGATGAGAATAGTAGAGTAAGAGAACACATGACACAGAGATCAATACAAATAATGAGGCCAAAATTTTCATGGTCATGATCAGGGATGCAATATGAGTTCAGTGTGTTGATTAGTTAAATGAGGCAGGAGATAGAAAATGAACTGAGCCTGAAAACTGGGTAGTAAAGAGGGAGAGGACAAAAGAGATGGTGATAGGCAATATGAAGTTTAAAAAAAAAAGCTGCTTCAGTTCAGTTCAGTTCAGTTCAGTCACTCAGTCGTGTCCGACTCTTTGCGACCCCATGAACTGTAGCACGCCAGGCCTCCCTGCCCATCACCAACTCCCGGAGTTCATAGGATGGGGAAAATTACAAAGTCTGAAAATTTTCCTTATGGGATTAAAAAAAAAAAATACTAGTGGTGAAGGAAAGATGTTCTCTAGCCCATTTCCCCCTGCCCCTGGATTTCCCCACCCCCAACTGCACCCAGACTTAAATATCTCTATGTAATTACTGTTAAACACCAGAATGAATTATTGAAGGAGATACATAATTTTTATCTACCAACAAAGGGATCAAGATGAGCAGAATACTGAAATACATAGTAGAAATGTGTTCAAACTCAGCATCTTTGAATAAAAGGGCAACTTTATAGGCTGAAAATATATATGTGTAAACCATATGTATTTTTTATGAAGACCAATTCCTATCTACAGACACTACCCACACGCCTCCCCAACAGTAGAGAACAAAATAGTTTCCAGTTAAGCATTGCAGGATACTCTTTTGAAAAACTACCAACTTCTTTCCTGTAACCATTGCAAAACAATCTAATTCTGGCAATTGAAGTGAAACTTGCTTATCAAGCCTGGGACTTTTAAGCATTGATAGCACATTAATTTTTTCAACTGCAGTCATATCATAATGACTCTATAGCAAGTTGTTATGCAATAATCATGACACAATATCAAGCAACACGGGGCCCTGTAATTAATCAAGGAGAAAGTATGTAGCTAAATGCTTGAATAGCATGTACCATGTGCCAGGCCCTCTTTTAAGGATTTTATGTATAGTATTTCTACTCCTTGGGAGAGCCTAATGAGGTGCATACTATTATATTTTTATTCCTATTTTACACATGAGGTTATTGGGGTACAAAGAAGTTAAGCTACTGACTGAAAGTTATAGTTAAGTGGTAAAGCTGGAATTAAAAATCAGTTTGGTTTCAGAGCTGACTTTTTAAAAACATTTTGCTATAATGATTCCTAATTATAACAACATTGATTTTCTTCATTATTTTCTGGAGAGAACACCACTAAGTCCTTCTATTTCTTTTATCAGTGTTTCTATGCATTGAAGTTACAATATGTAAAAATGTTCCATTTTCACTTTTAATTTTCTTAAATTATTTTTATCTAAATTAATTAATTTCTTCATAAAGATTTTAATAAAATTTATTTTGGTACATATGTAGCTTTACTTTTATGGCCATTATTTCTACATAGTCCCATTTTTGCTGGGTTCATACTTTAGAGATCTATATTTTGTAATTGATTTCATTCTCTGTGCAATTTGCAGTTAATGACATATTTTTCTTAGTGTGTTTTTATCCATTTTCTTTTGTTTTGATAAGTTCTACCAAATCTAATTTATCAAGGAAAGTTTTTACTTTGTCATTGAAAAGATATTATTCTTAGGTTTTCATCTATAATAACTTTTTAAATCAAATACAGTTACTATCTTTTTCAGCTTTATATTGTGCTGATTGTTTTTACCAGTAACATTTAATATGAATTGGATAAAAAAAGAAAGTTTTCTATTTATTTGTTATCTAACAAATGAGAAATTATGAAATTAGATATTCCAGGACTACTCTAAGGAGTAGTCTTCATTTAGGACTTCATCATTCTCAGGGTCAAAACAATGCATTCACAATGTTCTATTTTGGTAAGCATGGAAATCATTACTTCAGTTTTAACAGATGTATCTTAAAAACTTAAATTGTTTGCCTGAGATAAATGTTAAAACCAAGACTGGAGGTAATAAGGTGGTCCTTGTCCTTGTGTTAGTTGCTGAGTCATGTTCGACTCTTTTCGAATCCATGAACTGTAGCCTATCAGGCTCCTCTGTCCATGGAGTTCTCCAGGCAAAAGTACTCGAATGGGTCATGCCCTTCTCCAGGGCATCTTCCTGACCCAGGGATCGAATCCAAGTCTACCACATTGCAGGCAGATTCTTTACTATCTGAGCTACCAGGGAAGTCCCTAACAGGGTGGTAGAATGGTTTTTGGCATCACTGGCCCTGACTGAATCCATACTCAGCCACTTATAGCTCTGTGACCTTGAGCAAGTGACTTAAACTTCAAGCTCCAATATCTCCCTCTGTAAAACAGGGATAATACTAGTACCTAATTCATCTGTTATTAACAGAATTGAATGAGATAAAGCATGTAAAAGCACTTTAATATTTTGCCTGGCTTATGGTAACAAATTGATAAATGTTATTAGTAGCAGTTTGACACAAGCATCCATAGCCTTTTTTCTTCCATTATCCCTACACTGCACTAGGCAATGATGGGGACACATAGTTTTCAAAGAGTTTAGAATAATCTTGGTGAGATAACACATGTGAAAATAGTTGCAGAAATATTTTGTAAACACAGTTTCAGGCACAATGCAAATGCTGAACAATGATCGCTATTATTATTTGCATTGCTTCTCAACAGGCTTTCCCCAGATGAAAGTAGATGGTATCCCGTGACAATTTATTGGGAGTACCAATCTCCTGAGAGTCCCTTGGACAGCAAGGAGATCAAACCAGTCAATCTTAAGGGAAATCAACCCTGAATACTCATTGGATGGACTGATGCTGAAGCTGAAACTCCAGTATTTTCATCATGTGATGTGAACAGCTGACTCACTGGAAAAGTCCCTGATGCTGGGAAAGCTTGAGGGCAGAAGGAAAAGAGGGCATCAGAGGTTGAAATGGCTGAATGGCATCACCGATGCAATGGACATGAACTGAGGCAAACTTCGGGAAATGGTGATGGACAGAGAAGTCTGGCATGCTGCAGTCCATGGGGTTGCAAAGAGTGAGACACAACTGGGTGCTGAACAACAACAACAACCATATCTCTATGAAACATCCATTTATATAAAGCTTATGTGAGCAGCAGCTTCCTAATGATTTCATCCCCTCTAAGTTGAATAGATGGGGAAACAGTGGAAACAGTGTCAGACTTTTTTTCTTGGGGGGGGGGGCTCCAAAATCACTGCAGATGGTGATTGCAGCCATGATATTAAAAGATGCTTACTCCTTGGAAGGAAAGTTATGACCAATCTAGATAGCATATTAAAAAGCAGAGACATTACTTTGCCAACAAAGGCCCGTCTAGTCAATGCTATGGTTTTTCCAGTGGTCATGTATGGATGTGAGAGTTGAACTGTGAAGAAAGCTGAGCATTGAAAAATTGATGCTTTTGAACTGTGGTATTGGAGAAGACTCTTGAGAGTCCCTTGGACTACAAGGAGATCCAACCAGTCCATTCTAAAGGAGATCAGTCCTGGGTGTTCATTGGAAGGACTGATGCTGAAGCTGAAACACCAATACTTTGGCCACCTCACGCGAAGAGTTGACTCATTGGAAAAGACCCTGATGCTGGGAGGGATCGGGGGCAGGAGGAGAAGGGGACGACAGAGGATGAGATGGCTGGATGGCATCACCGACTCAATGGACATGAGTTTGAGTAAACTTCGGGAGTTGGTGATAGACAGGGAGGTGTGGAGGGCTGCAATTCATGGGGTTGCAAAGCATCGGACACGACTGAGAGACTGAACCGAACTGAAGTGGGTTTAGTAGACAACTTGAACACCTAGTTTTAGGGGTCATTAGAGGGCAATTGAAATATTTCATAGGAACCTGGAATGTTAGTTCCATGAATCAAGGCAAATTGGAAGTGGTCAAACGAGATGGCAAGAGTGAATGTCAAAATTCTAGGAATCAGCAAACTAAAATGGACTAAATGGGTGAATTTAACTCAGATGACCATTATATCTACTACTGTGGGCAGGAATCCCTTAGAAGAAATGGAGTAGCCATCATAGTGAACAAAAGAGTCCGAAATGCAGTACTTGGATGCAAACAACAGAATGATCTCTGTTCGTTTCCAAGGCAAACCATTCAATAGCACAGTAATCTCCAAGCCTATGCCCCAAGCAGGAATGCTGAAGAAGCTGAAGTTGAACGGTTCTATGAAGACCTACAAGACCTTTCAGAACTAACACCCAAAAAAGATGTCCTTTTCATTATAGGGGACTGGAATGCAAAAGTAGGAAGTCAAGAAACACCTGGAGTAACAGGGAAATTTGGCCTTGGAGTACAGAATGAAGCAGGGCAAAGGCCAATAGAGTTTTTCCAAGAGAACACACTGGTTATAGCAAACACCCTCTTCCAACAAGACAAGAGAAGACTCTACACATGGACATCACCAGATGCTCAACAATGAAATAAGATTAATTATATTCTTTGCAGCCAAAGATGGAGAAGCTCTATACAGTCAGCAAAAACAAGACCAGGAGCTGACTGTGGCTCAGATCATGAACTCCTTATTGCCAAATTCAGACTTAAACTGAATAAAGTAGGGAAAATCACTAGACCATTCAGGTATGACCTAAATCAAATACCTTATGACTACACAGTGAAAGTGAGAAATAGATTTAAGGGACTAGATCTGATAGACAGAGAGCCTGATGAACTATGGATGGAGGTTCGTGACATTATACAGGAGACAGGGATCAAGACAATCCCCATGGAAAAGAAATGCAAAAAGGCAAAATGGTTGTCTGAGGAGGCCTTACAAATAGCTTTGAGAAGAAGAGAAGCAAAAAGCAAAGGAGAAAAGGAAAGATATTCCCATTTCAATGCAAGTTCCAAAGAATGGCCAGAAGAGATGAGAAAGCCTTCCTCAGCGATCAATGCAAAGAAATAGAGGGAAAAAAAATAGAATGGGAAAGACTAGAGATCTCTTTAAGAAAATTAGAGATATCAAGGGAATATTTCACACAAAGATGAGTACGATAAAGGACAGAAATGGTATGAACCTAACAGAAGCAGAAGATATCAAGAAAAGGTGGCAAGAATACACAGAAGAACTGTACAAAAAAGATCTTCATGACCCAGATAATCACGATGGTGTGATCACTCACCTAGAGCCAGACATCTTGGAATGTGAAGTCAAGTGGGCCTTAGAAAGCATCACTATGAACAAAGCTAGTGGAGGTGATGGAATTCCAGTTGAGCTATTTCAAATCCTGAAAGATGATGCGGTAAAAGTGCTGCACTCAATATGCCAGCAAATTTGGAAAACTCAGCAGTGGCCACAGGACTGGAAAAGGTCAGTTTTCATTCCAATCCCAAAGAATACTCAAACTACCACACAATTGCACTCATCTCACACGCTAATAAAGTAATGCTAAAAATTCTCCAAGCCAGGCATCAGCAATATGTGAACCATGAACTTCCAGATATTCAAGCTGGTTTTAGAAAAGGCAGAGGAACCAGAGATCAAATTGCCAACATCCACTGGATCATTGAAAAAGCAAGAGAGTTCCAAAAAACATCTATTTCTGCTTTATTGACTATGCCAAAGCCTTTGACTGTGTGGATCACAATAAACTGTGGAAAATTCTGAAAGAGATGGGAATACCAGACCATCTGGCCTGCCTCTTGAGAAACCTGTATGCAGGTCAGGAAGCAACAGTTAGAACTGGAGATGGAAAAACAGACTGGTTCCAAAGAGGAAAAGGAGTATGTCAAGGCTGTATATTGTTACCCTGCTTATTTAACTTATATGCAGAGTACATCATGAGGAACACTGGGCTGGAAGAAGCACAAGCTGATATCAAGATTGCCAGGAGAAATATCAATAACCTCAGATATGCAGATGACATACCCTTATGGCAGAAAGTGAAGGTGAACTAAAAAGCCTCTTGATGAAAGTGAAAGAGGAGAGTGAAAAATTAGCTTAAAGCTTAACATTCAGAAAACTAAGATCATGGCATCTGGTCCCATCACTTCATGGGAAATAGATGGGGAGACAGTGGAAACAGTGTCAGACTTTTTTTTTTTTTTGGCTCCAAAATCACTGCAGATGATGATTGCACCCATGCAATTAAAAGACGCTTACTCCTTGGAAGGAAAGTTATGACCAACCTAGATAGCATATTAAAAAGCAGACACATTACTTTGCCAATGAAGGTCCATCTGGTCAAGGCTATGGTTTTTCCAGTGATCATGTATGGATGTGAGAGTTGAACTGTGAAGAAAGCTGAGCATCGAAAAATTGATGCTTTTGAACTACGGTGTTGGAGAAGACTCTTGAGAGTCCCTTGGACTACAAGGAGATCCAACCAGTCCATCCTAAAGGGGATCAGTCCTGGGTGTTCATTGGAAGGACTGATGATGAAGCTGAAACTCCAGTACTTTGGCCACCTCATGCAAAGAGTTGACTCATTGGAAAAGACCCTGATGCTGGGGGTAATTGGGGGCAGGAGGAGAAGGGGACGACAGAAGATGCAATGGCTGGATGGCATCACTGACTCGATGGACATGAGTTTGAGTCTCCGTGAGTTGGTGATGGACAGGGAGGCCTAGCATGCTGCTGTTCATGGGGTCACAAAGAGTCAGACACCACTATGCGACTGAACTGAACTAAGAGGGCAAGTTCCAAAATCCTGATGAGGCCTGGGTCACTCAAATTCTTTTTGCCATTTTGCTTCCTGGCTGGGGTTTGGAATGACTCCTGAAGACATTTATACCTTTGAATTAGGTCTAAGGTATATCTAATCTTCCCAGGTGGCTCAGTGGCAAAGGATCCAACTGCCAAACAGGAGACTCAGGTTTGATCCCTGGGTTGGGAAGATCCCCTGGAGAAGGAAATGGCAGCGCACTCCAGTATTCTTGCCTGGACAGGCCCATGGACAGAGGAGCCTGGTGGGCCACTGTCCATGGGTTTGCAAAGAGTTGGACATGACGTAACAACTAAACAGTAACAATATTTAAAATATAAATTCATCCTAGGATGGCAGTTATAAAATTTACAGCTTTTATCTCCTTTTCTAGATACTATTAATATAGACTTGTATTTATGTATACAGTGATGTTTTATACATATTATATATATTTTTTATTATATATACATTATATATGTAGGTATTATTAACCCCTTTTTCAAATGAGAAAGTGGAGGGTAAGAGTTTGAGTATCTTGTCCAAATTCAAGTTTTATGATACTAAAGCCCTTATTCTTTCAGCTATATTACTTTCTTCCTTTCTTGTCTTTGTGTGTGTGTGTGTGTGTGTGTGTGGAGCCGAGAGTTGGTTTTTTGTTTTGCTATTTATTTCTAGCTAGAGTAAATCTGAACTGCAGGCCATATGAGAGCTAGAGAATAACAATGAGAATGCTTAATATACCAAAATTATCAAAGCTCAATAGAACACTGAAGGCAAATTCATCATGGGTTCAGGCTCAGATTCTCAGTTTTACAGATCCAGAAACTCAGTTTCTTTAGTGTTGGCAAAATAGTCAAGTCCTGGGGGATTGCTTTACACTAACTACACTTTCAAAAGACTCACATAAACAAAGGAGTAATTTATTAATTACAGCTGGATCTACTGGGATAATGCACATTGGCCATTTGCTCAGGGCATTCCCTCTGCATGGGCATATGTCTCAAAGAACCAAATTATAGATGAGAGGAGTTTAAAAAAGGGAGGGCATATTCTTGAGTTCTATAGTCTTATTTTCAGCAAGTAAACATAGCTAGATGAATATCCTTCTCTACAGCAAGGCTATTTTCTCTCAGTGAAATAACTCATAGAAAGGGCCAGAGCCCACTCTTCCCTGAAAACTAACAAGCTATTCCTGTATTTTTCATTTCTATCCCTCCCTTTTCTTCATTCTCCATTTTTCACTCCCATTCTCCTTGTATAATTTTCATCATGACCTTGTGTCGTGTCAGGGAAGTTTCAGTGCAGTTGGATGGTTACAATTTTTCACAGTTGTCACTTTCTGGTTACTGTTTCTAAGAAATTGACCTTGAGGAAGATGCAAGTCTTTCTGACAAGATTCCAGTAACATCTTTCCTATCTATGGTACATTTACAAGTCTTCACCCAAAGAAAGCCTCTTGTAGGCCAGTGCGACTTATTATGAATAAATTCTACTAGGTTTCAATTTTCAAGACTTATCTTTTTTTCTCTTGCTCCATCCTTCCAACTTGGCAGAGAAGATTGTATTAATGTTGTTCAGTCAGTCAGTTCAGTCACTCAGTACTATGCGACTCTTTGCCACCCCATGGACTGCAGCAGGCCCGGCTTCCCTGTCCATCACCAACTCTCGGAGCTTGCTCAAACTCATGTCCATCAAGTTGGTGATGCCATCCAACCATCTCATCCTCTGTCATCCCCAATTAATGTTTCTCCTTATGCACTAAAGTGGGGAGGGAGGTATAAGACCAACACTAGGTAATCAAGGGAAGTAAAACAAGCTTCACTTATTTCTTAATCTGACCTGAGCTCCAACTTTTTTTTCCACTCCAGAACCCTGGTTAGTGGATACATTCATTTCTAGGAACGAATCCTATTTCTTTCCAAACTCCGCAGAGAGCATCCAGGGAAATAAAGATATTTCTAAGTTATCTGTCTTTTTGAATGATAAAATTAACTAATCACAGTTTGCTTCAAACAATAATTGAGCACCTTCTTTTGAGATATCATGATAGACATGGGGACGTGTCAATAGACACTTGCTGAATTTTCCTGTATTACAAGTTTCTTGAAGATAAGAAAGGGAACTATAACTCTGAATCACTTGTCTTAGTGAATAAATAGCTTTAAAAAATGTGCTGTTTAGTTATCCCCATCCACCCTCTACATAGATATAAATAAACTGTTTCCTATATTTATATCCTTTTTATTCCTATTTGAAGTTAGACCAGGTCTTAGCAAACTAAACCCAAAAGGGCAGGCAAGTCCTTGAAACTATAGATGAAAGTCTGGATCTAATAAGAGCCAAGTATTTGGCTTTTTAACTGATGGAATTCCTTCAGGAAATAAAGGATTTATAGGTCTGAGCAAGTGGCCATACTGAAGTCAGGAAGGTTATGGGCATGTGCAGATTTTGACCTTAAAATAGAAACTCTGTGGCACTTAGTTATAATTCCTGGATGAGAGGGACTGCTCTCAGTTCCATCACCTACTGCACTGCCTTTACAGCTTGTCTCAGGGTCCCTCAAAGGGTCTTCAACAAGCTTTTAGTCCTGAACCCCTTCCTTTTCTTATTCTCAATGATCATTCTCTTGTGCACATATATGTGTGTGGGAGTGTATGTGTAGATGTGAATGTGTTGCTGGGGAAGGCTGGGGCTTGGGAAGGTGGTGGTATAGAGGCAATGGAAGACACTGAATTGACTTGGGGGAGTTTGAATTGCTTTTTATTCCAAAGTAGGAGAAAAATCCTCCAGTTTCTCTGAGCCTACACTAATTTCCCACCTCCAGTGTTTGACTTTTTTCTTCCCCCTGGGGAACCTGCTTGCCTCTATCTTGACTTTTGTTCACCATTTACAGGTTTGAGTCAGATTCCAATGTATCCCAAATCAGAGGCCAAAAGGTTAACCCAAAGAACATCCCTAGGCACTTGATGAAATCTTAATCTGATCAAAGGTGACAAGATTTTCCCCAAGGCCAGATGGAGTCAGAGAGGTTCCCTACCTCCATAGATCAAACTAGTGTTATGAGGGAAGGTGGAGAAGCAACAGTGACACCTTGCTTGTCCCAGGTGCTAACAGAATCATTCACTGTTGCTTGGAGACTGCAAGGACATGACAATGCCTGACTGGAGCCATATGCATGTGTAGGTAAATAGTTTAGAATGATTTTAGTTTTAAAGCTAGTTAATAACTTGTAGAATAGTTATGATTTAGAACTCTTTTTTTTTTTACATTGAAAATTGGTAAACTGACTGTAAATTTCATTGAGAGGTGTACATGGCCAAGAATATTCAGAATTGTGTTCTCCCCCAACCCAGGTTTATTGAGATATAATTGACATGTAACACTGTGTAAGTTTAAGTTGTACACATGTTGATTTTTTACACTTATATATATAGCAAAATGATTGCCATCATATCCTTAGCTAACACTTCCATTTCATCACAGGAAGATTCTTTAACACTGAGCCACCAGGGAAGCCCCAGATATAGTATACTTACTCCCAAATGCATCAAGTTGTATATATTAATTATGTAAGGCTTTTTAAATTGTTTGACAGTGTGCTGTGTGTGTGCTAAGTGTGTAATCTGCTTTTTTTTTTTTTTTACTGTTCACACAATCATCTAGCCATGGAGGACTTAAGGTGACATACTTTTTACTACCAAGGAAATTATAGGCCTTTCTGTATATGACTGTATGCTAGATGATTTGATACATATTGATACATATTACTATATTTTGTTTTACCCTAACTTGTATTGATGTTTTCCATTCTTGCATTCCTGGAAACAGCGTTAAATTCTACTGAGTATTATGGCTTCTGCATTGTTGTTCAAGTCAATCCCGGTTCTTTCACTTTTTTTTTTTTTTTTGAGTATAATTGCTTTACAATGTTGTGTCAGTTTCTTCTGTACAACTTGTTAATCAGCTACATGGATACATATATCCCCTCTCTCTTGAGCCTCCCTCCCCTTCTGGCATCCTACCCCTCTAGGTCATCACAAACGAAGCAGAGTTCCCTGTGCTATACAACTGCTTCTTAATCTGGGGAAATTCAGACACTAGGAAGGTTAACATCAAAGGAAACATATTGTAATTAAAGTACAACTAAACATCCTTAATGTGCAGTATAATTCACCTTTAGGTGATTTTGAAGAGAGAGAGACAGAGACATTAACATTGTCATCCATTTTCAAGTTCACAACATCCACTCTCTCATTTTTTTTTTCCCCCAAGAAAGACTATTTCAGTCCCTTTTACTCTCATCCATTCTGGGGAACTTTCAGTCACTAACTTCAGCCTCTCCTAACATTTTCCCTCTGATTTTCCCTATCTCTTTCCTAGGAATATGTGTATAAGAGATAGAGAGGATCATAAGAAATAGGAGAAGAACAAACTAAGAGATAAGTACTTTCAATTCACCTCTAAATGCCTGAGAGGACTTAGAATAATAATACATTTTCATAAATAGTCACTAAAATGAATTGACAAGATTATAGCTAAGGCAAATATTGTGTAGAGTTAAACCTAACGTAACTTTTTTTTTTTTCTGAAAAGAGGAAGGAAATTTAATTTGCCAACAAACTATTTTAATTGTGTCAATCTTGCCTGTCATTTAAAGGATGAGCATTTGGGGGACTGGGGACATAAGGATTCTGGCAAATAGCTCACTGGTTGAGCTACGTATACATAACTTCCAGCTCTAATAGTCTCTGATTTTAATCTTGAAGATTAAATGTGGGCTTTGCCAGGATAAACCTGAAATGGCTGGGAGTGTCAGACAGGGGCCTATGAAAGGAAGCTGGTGTGTGGTCCCTTAGTTTTGGAGACAAAATGTGCAGGCAAGGAGAGAGAGTGGCATGATGACTGTGTGTGTGATTGTATATTTTGCGTGTTGGGAATTGCTCATATTTTCCAAAGAGGAACAGACCTCTATTAGCCAGACTCCTGCTAAAGTTCAATATAAATGCATCTCCTTTCTTCATTATATAGAGTTCCCCCCACCCACCCACCCACATAGAGAATAAAGTGTGCACACAGTGTCATGATAGGAGAGAAAGCTTATACCCACTTTCTTTCCTGAACAATTACTAAGCACCATAATTCACCTGAATGATCCTAACCAATAAAAAGCATTTCAAATTGGCCTTCATTTTTTCTAAAATCTAATGCCAGTGGTTTGTTTTCATTTAATCCGTATTTGATGTTTTACAAAACATGAAAGGTCAGGATTAGTAGAACTTTGGAGTAAAGGGCAATTGCATGAAAAGATTTCCATTTCCCCTTTATGTAAGGCTACCAAGCTCACCTAGGAGAGGCTTTTTTGCATTCTTTCAATTTTTGTGTCTGCTGCTTTCTGAATTTGCATAAAATTTCTTCTATTATTAAAGCCAATCCACGTTGAAATTGGAGTCTCCCAGGGAATTAACTGTGGCTCTTTGTTTGACCTTATAGAATTCTAATTCCAGACTAAAGGGCATTCATCAGGAAAAATGGAAGTTAAAAATTTTTGCTATATGCCAATTTTAACTAACTTTTCTTCCTCTCCATTTTCTTTGATTTTAAATGACTTTCCCTCTCCTCCACTTTTTCTTGCTTAGGATTACTGATTATTATACCTTGTTGTAACTTGTTTTCTTCCTTAGATTATTGGCCCTGTCCCCCCCACCCCACCCCTGACCCCGCCATCTATGTTTTCCCTTCTTTTTAACCTCCAACAGCAACCTGGCTAGGAATTTGAGTTCTAAGATGAAGGGTAGCAAGGCATGGAAGTGAACTGCTGAACCTTTGGCTTGTTCACTCTTGATTTATGTGTTTCAAAAAAAAAAAAAAAATCTCTGGATTCTGAAAAAAGCAAATCTGGGAATGCTGTTGAGGATAGGCTTTGGCACCAGCACTCTCTTCTAAGGCGGCGTTTGTGATGACTTCATCCCTTTAAAATGTGGCTCTTATGATAGCACTCACACATGCCTTAGGTCGCTTGAAGGAAACGTCCTCTGATTCAATAAACAATGCAAGCTTTCTCCATCCTCCCATCTCCAGACACTTCTTGGTCAACACAGTGTTTACAAAAATGGGTAAGGAGAAGGGCTGAGTAGCTGGATTGTTGGGAGGGAAAGGACAATTCGTTTGGTGGGGTTCTTTTTTTAATTTTTATTTTAGGAACATGCACCAGCAAATGAGAAAGCTGCATGGAGTCTCATACAGTTGTTCCTTTAACTCTGCAGTATCATCAATGGATAAAGGTTAATTTGTCAGTTGTTGTAAAGCACACCAGGCAATTCTGAGTGTCTGCTTCGATATCTTACTTTCCCATGTATTTCTGTTTTCTAAGTACCATTTCAACAATTCTGCCAAGCAGATGAAAAGGAAAAAAGAGAGTAAACAAATTAGAATGCAGCAATAATTTGGTGCAAATCTTATTGTCAGCCACAAAGTAATCCATTTTGTGTGTGTCAGTTTCTGCATATGCTACTCAGAAGCATAGGGTCAAGGGTAGCCACAGCTGCCTAACAAAGTAGAAATGGTAAAATAATATGAAACTACTATGACTAATAAATACATGAAAAATGTTTATTTTCAGATCTTAAAAAGTCCTTGCTGTATGGAGATAATTTTAAATAATGATTCTCAAGGGAAAGGCAGGGGCTACTGATATACATTGAGTTACTGCTACATGCCAAATTCAGGACTAAGATCTTTGCATGTTTAACCTCATTAGAGACTCACAGCATCCCTGTGAGATTAGCCTCATTTTAAAGACAAGTAGACTAAGGCTCAGAGGAGTCAAACATTTTGACCAGGATCACACAACTAGGAAGCAGCAGAGTTGCGATTCCAATTGATACCTGTCTGTCTGTGTGTGCTGTGTGTTCAGTCACTCAGTCTTGTCCGGCTATTTGTGACCCCACGGACTGTAGCCTGCCAGGCTCCTCTGTTCATGGGATTATCCGAGCAAAAATACTGCAGCAGTTTGCCACACCCTCCTCCAGGGGATCTTCCTGACCCAGGGATCAAACAGAGTCTCTTGTGTCTCCTGCATTGGTGGACAGATTCTTTAATACTAGCACAACCTGGGAAGCCCCTGTCTGCATGTACTTTGCCTGTCATGTATTTTACATAGCTCATGTATCATTACATAGCAATTCATTGCATCATTATTTTAGTTTTTTTCATCTATAAAATTTCCAAAACAAGTACAAAATATAGAAGAATATATATGTCAGGGCTCAAGTTCATGAACTGGCTGTCATCATAGCCAGCAAATTAATAAACTACCCCAGTTGACACTTCTGTTCTTAACCTTACTGACAATTAATGGCTTCTGTCTTCACCAAGGGCTTATTAACATATCAAAAATGCCCCCATCCCCCTATAACCAGTCAGTAACCTTGAGAATGAAAGAGTAATGTTTCTCATGGGCCATGAGTTTTTGATATGTGACTTTGCATATACTTTCCAACTCAAATTATTGCTGCAAAATGGTTCTTAACTGCCTTTTCATATTTCATGAGCTATGTTGTCTGAATGGCACACAGAAAACCTAGAGGTTGTATAGTAATTATTCTGGTTCCTTCCCTTAAGAGCTGTGTGACAAATGAACATTATTAGTCTGTTCCCTGGAGAAAGGATACTCCAGTATTCTTGCCTGGAGAATTCCATGAACAGAGGAGTCTGGCAGGCTACAATCCATGGGGTCACAAAGAGTTGGACATGACTGAATAGTTAACACATTTTCCCCTCATCTGTAATATGAGGATAATATTAGTGCCTGCTTCACAGGTTTTAATAATTAATGTGGTAAAGAAGGCAAAATTAGCATAGTGGTTGGTAGATAATAAACACTTCAGATGAGTTATTAGTATCTATGTTGCTTCAGTTATGGGCTTCCCTGGTAGCTCAGCTGATAAAGAATCTGCCTGCAATATAGGAGACCTGGTTTGATTCCTGGATCAGGAAGTACCCCTGTACCCCTGGAGAAGGGATAGGCTACCCACTCCAGTATTCTTGGGCTTCCCTGGTGGTTCAGATGGTAAGGAATCCACCTGCAATGTGGGAGGCCTGGGTTTGATCCCTGGATTGGGAAAATCCACTGGAGGAGGACATGGCAACCCACTCCAGCATTCTTGCCTGGAGAATACCCATGGACAGAGGAGCCTGGTGGTTGCAGTGCATGGGATCGCAAAGAGTCGGACATGACTGAGCAACTAAGCACAGCACACTGGACAGCTTCAGTTACTAGGAAGCAGTGTGCACAGTTATTTAAAAATCTGGACTTTGGGATCAGACTATACCAGTTTGAGTCCTAGCTTCATAATTTGACATTTGTGGGACTTTGGCCATGTTATTTAACATCTCTAAGAGTAAATTTCTTAAATGTAAAGTGGGACTATAGTGATATTTTCCTTTTCTACTACTGAGAGCTTTAAACGAGACACTGCACATAAAGTATCCAGCATGTAGTTGATATTCAGTTAGTGTTATTTGTCCCTCTTCTTCCCAACTGTGCAACCAATCATATGGGCAAACATTAAAGATTATTGCTGCAATAATCTTTAGGGTGGACAGGGACCATGTATTGACTCTTCAAAAATTAGATATAGGAAATTTTGCCACAGATGTCATATATTAATGCTTTGACTGATTTCCCATGAAAATTAAAGAGCAAAGACAAGACTTCCTTGGTAGTCCAGTGGTTAAGAATCTGCCTGCCAATGCAAGGGACATGGGTTCAATCCCTGGTCTCAAAAGATTCCACATGCCACGGGGCAACTAACCCTGTGTGCCACAACTACTGAAGCCCACACACTCTAGAGTCTGTGCTCTGCAACAGGAGAAGCCACCACAATGAGAAACCTAAGCACTGCAACTAGAGAGTAACCTCTTCTTGCTCTAACAAGAGAAAGCCTGAATGCAGAAGCAAAGACCCAGTGGGGCCAAAAATAAATAATAAAATAAAATTTTAAAAATTATTAAAAAAAAAAAACAGCAAGGACAGTACCTTTTTTTTTTTTTTTTTTT